>NW_028319800.1:85000-385000 GCF_062004578.1 Staurois parvus
GAGGGATACAAAGTAACATTGTTTATAAACATCGATCAGACGGGAGATAGAGAGATACAAAGTAACATTGTTTATAAACATCGATCAGACGGGAGATAGAGAGATACAAAGTAACATTGTTTATAAACATCGATCAGAAGGGAGATAGAGAGATACAAAGTAACATTGTTTATAAACATCGATCAGACGGGAGATAGAGAGATACAAAGTAACATTGTTTATAAACATCGATCAGACGGGAGATAGAGAGATACAGAGTAACATTGTTTATAAACATCGATCAGACGGGAGATAGAGAGATACAGAGTAACATTGTTTATAAACATCGATCAGACGGGAGATAGAGAGATACAAAGCAACATTGTTTATAAACATCGATCAGACGGGAGATAGAGAGATACAAAGCAACATTGTTTAGAAACATTTTTAAGACAGGAAATAGAGAGATACAAAGTAACATTGTTTATAAACATCGATCAGACGGGAGATAGAGAGATACAAAGTAACATTGTTTATAAACATCAATCAGACGGGAGATAGAGAGATACAGAGTAACATTGTTTATAAACATCGATCAGACGGGAGATAGAGAGATACAAAGTAACATTGTTTATAAACATCGATCAGACGGGAGATAGAGAGATACAAAGTAACATTGTTTATAAACATCGATCAGACGGGAGATAGAGAGATACAGAGTAACATTGTTTATAAACATCGATCAGACGGGAGATAGAGAGATACAAAGCAACATTGTTTATAAACATCGATCAGACAGGAGATAGAGAGACACAAAGCAACATTGTTTATAAACATCGATTAGACGGGAGATAGAGAGGCACAAAGTAACATTGTTTATAAACATCGATCAGAAGGGAGATAGAGAGATACAAAGTAACATTGTTTATAAACATCGATCAGAAGGGAGATAGAGAGATACAAAGTAACATTGTTTATAAACATCGATCAGAAGGGAGATAGAGAGATACAAAGTAACATTGTTTATAAACATCGATCAGGCGGGAGATAGAGATACAAAGTAACATTGTTTATAAACATGGATCAGACGGGAGATAGAGATACAAAGTAACATTGTTTATAAACATCGATCAGGCGGGAGATAGAGATACAAAACAACATTAATTATAAACATCGATCAGATGGGAGATAGAGAGACACAAAGTAACATTGTTTATAAACATCGATCAGGCGGGAGATAGAGAGATACAAAACAACATTGGTACTTGTATTCAGTCTGTTCAATTCATCTGTAGATGAAAGGGATGAGCTTCCTATGGGGTATAATGTTAGGTTTTAGTGTCTTTTACAGATAATAAAATGCTGTACTGAAATGTATACTTTTTATCTACACATACTATATATATATATATACAGTTCGGTCCATATATATTTGGACACAGGCACAACTTTAGCTTTTTTCAGGTATGGACCAAAACATATTCAAGCTATAGTTCTATAATGGACATGGGCGGGCAGTGCACACTCTCAGGTTTAATTTGAGGGTATGTACATCCACATTGGAGGAAGGGTTTAGGAATTACAGCTCTTAAGAGTAGCCATCCCCTCTTTTTCAAGGGACCAAAAGTAATTGGACAATTGAATCAAAAGCTGTTTCATGGCCAGGTGTGGGCTACTCCATTATTTCTTCATCATTTAAGCAGGTAAAAGGTCTGGAGTTGATTCTAAGTGCGGTATTTTGCATTTGGAATCTATTGCTGTGAACCTACATCATGCGAGGAGCTGTCCATGCAAGTGAAAGAGGCCATTGTAAGGCTTCAAAAATGAAACAAATCCATCGGAGAGATCGCAGCAACATTAGGAGTGGCCAAATCAACAGTTTGGTCCATTCTGAGGAAAGAAGAACGCACTGGTGAGCTCAGCAACATAAAAAGACATGGACGTCCACGGAAGACAACAGTGGTGGGTGATCGCAGGATCCTCTGTATGGTAAAGGAAAACCCATTCACAACATCCAGACAAGTGAAGAACACTCTCCAGGAGGTGGGCGTATCATTGTCAAAGTCTACAATCAAGAGAAGACTTCACGAGAGCAAATGCAGAGGGATCACCACAAGGTGCAAATACAGAGGGTTCACCACAAGGTGCGAACCATTCATAAACCTGAAGAATAGAGAAGCCAGATTAAACTTTGCCAAAAAACATCTAAAAAGCCGGACCAGTTCTGGAAAAGCATTCTTTGGATGGATGAAACTAAGATGAATCTGTACCAGAATGACGGGAAGAAAAAAGTATGGAGGAGGCTTGGAACAGCTCATGATCCAACGCACACAATGTCATCTGTAAACCATGGTGGAGGCTGTGTGATGGCATAGGTGGAGGCAGTGTGATGACATGGGTGGAGGCAGTGTGATGACATGGGTGGAGGCAGTGTGATGACACGGGTGGAGGCAGTGTGATGACATGGGTGAAGGCAGTGTGATGGCATGGGTGGAGGCAGTGTGATGACATGGGTGAAGGCAGTGTGATGGCATGGGTGGAGGCAGTGTGATGACATGGGTGAAGGCAGTGTGATGGCATGGGTGAAGGCAGTGTGATGGCATGGATGGAGGCAGTGTGATGACATGGGTGGAGGCAGTGTGATGACACGGGTGGAGGCAGTGTGAGGGCATGAGCGGAGGCAGTGTGATGGCATGGGTGGAGGCAGTGTGATGGCATGGGTGGAGGCAGTGTGATGACACGGGTGAAGGCAGTGTGATGACATGGATGAAGGCAGTGTGATGGCAAGGGTGGAGGCAGTGTGATGACATGGGTGAAGGCAGTGTGATGGCATGGGTGGAGGCAGTGTGATGACATGGGTGGAGGCAGTGTGAGGGCATGAGCGGAGGCAGTGTGATGGCATGGGTGGAGGCAGTGTGATGGCATGGACATGCATGGCTTCCAGTGGCACTGGGTCATTGGTGGTTATTGATGATGTGACAGAAGACAGAAGCAGCTGGATGGATTCTGACATGTTTACAGATATACTGTCAGCCCAGATTCAGCCAAATGCAGCAAAGGTCATTGGACGGCGCTTCACAGTACAGATGGACAATGATCCAAAGCACACTGCAAAACCAGCTTTTGAAGGAAAAGAAGTGGAATATTCTGCAATGACCAAATCAATCACCTGATCTCAACCCAATTGAGCATGCATTTCACTTGCTGAAGGCAAAACTAAAGGCAGAAAGACCCACAAAGAACAACTGAAGACAGCTGCAGTTAGAGCCTGGCAAAGCACCAGAAAGGAGGAAACCCAGTCTTTGGTCTCATTGCCAGTAACGGATTCTCAACAAAATATTACAAATAAACATTTTATTTATGATTATATAGAATTGTCCAATTACTTTTGGTCCCTTGAAAAAGGCGGGATGGCTACTCTTACCTGAAACTATCTAAAATTGTGCCTGTGTCCAAATATATATGGACCTAACTGTATATATATATATATATATATATATATATATATATATATATATATATATATATATACAGTGGGGATCGAAAGTTTGGGCACCCCAGCTAAAAATTTGTATTAATGTGCATAAAGAAGCCAAGGAAAGGTGGAAAAATCTCCAAAAGGCATCAAATTACAGATTAGACATTCTTATAATGTGAACAAAAGTTAGATTTTATTTCCATCATTTACACTTTCAAAATAACAGAAAACAAAAAAATGGCGTCTGCAAAAGTTTGGGCACCCTGCAGAATTTATAGCATGCACTGCCCCCTTTGCAAAGCTGAGACCTGCCAGTGTCATGGATTGTTCTCAATCATCGTCTGGGAAGACCAGGTGATGTCAATCTCAAAGGTTTTAAATGCCCAGACTCATCTGACCTTGCCCCAACAATCAGCACCATGGGTTCTTCTAAGCAGTTGTCTAGAAAACTGAAACTGAAAATAGTTGATGCTCACAAAGCTGGAGAAGGCTATAAGAAGATAGGAAAGCGTTTTCAGATGTCAATATCCTCTGTTCGGAATGTAATTAAGAAATGGCAGTCATCAGGGACAGTGGAAGTTAAAGCAAGATCTGGAAGACCAAGAAAAATATCAGACAGAACAGCTCGCAGGATTGTGAGAAAAACAATTCAAAACTCACGTTTGACTGCACGATCCCTCCAGAAAGATCTGGCAGACACTGGAGTTGTGGTCACTATTCCACTATAAAGAGATACTTGTACAAATATGGTCTTCATGGAAGAGTCATCAGAAGAAAACCCCTTCTACGTCCTCACCACAAAAAATCATTGTTTGAACTTTGCAAATAAACATATAGACAAGCCTGATGCATTTTGGAAACAAGTTCTGTGGACCGATGAGGTTAAAATTGAACTTTTTGCCTGGAATGAGCAAAGGTACGTTTGGAGAAGAAGGGGCACAGAATTTAATGAAAAGAACCTCTGTCCAACTGTTAAGCATGGGGTTGGATCAATCATGCTTTGGGGTTGTGTTGCAGCCAGTGGCACAGGGAACATCTCACGAGTAGGAGGAAAAATGGATTCAATAAAATTTCAGCAAATTTTGGATAGTAACTTGATGCCATCTGTGAAAAAGCTGAAGTTAAAGAGAGGATGGCTTCTACAAATGGATAATGATCCTAAACACACCTCGAAATCCATGGGGGATTACATCAAGAGGCGTAAACTGAAGGTTTTGCCATGGCCTTCACAATCTCCTGACCTCAACATCATTGAAAATCTATGGATAGACCTTAAAAGAGCCGTGCGTGACAGACAGCCCAGAAATCTCAAAGAACTGGAAGACTTTTGTAAGGAAGAATGGGCAAAGATACCTCAAACAAGAATTGAAAGACTCTTGGCTGGCTACAAAAAGCGTTTACAAGCTGTGATACTTGCCAAAGGGGGCAGTACAAGATATTAACTCTGCAGGGGGCCCAAACTTTTGCAGACGCCATGTTTTTGTTTTCTGTTATTTTGAAAGTGTAAATGATGGAAATAAAATCTAACTTTTGTTGACATATTATAAGAATGTCTAATCTGTAATTTGATGCCTTTTGGAGATTTTTCCACCTTTCCTTGGCTTCTTTATGCACATTAATACAAATTTTTAGCTGGGGTGCCCAAACTTTCCATCCCCACTGTATATATATATATATATCATATAATGAAACAAATAGACACACATCTATCTATCTATCTATCTATCTATCTATCTATCTATCTATCTATTATCTATCTATCTATCTATCTATCTATCTATCTATCTATCTATCTATTATCTATCTATCTATCTATCTATCTATCTATCTATCTATCTATTATCTATCTACCTATCTATCTATTATCTATCTATCTATCTATCTATCTATCTATCTATCTATCTATTATCTATCTATCTATCTATCTATCTATCTATCTATCTATCTATCTATGTATCTATTATCTATCTATCTATCTATCTATCTATCTATCTATCTATCTATCTATCTATCATCTATCTATTATCTATCTATCTACCTATCTATCTATTATCTATCTATCTATCTATCTATCTATTATCTATCTATCTATCTATCTATCTATCTATCTATCTATCTATCTATCTATCTATTATCTATCTATCTATCTATTATCTATCTATCTATCTATTATCTATCTATCTATTATCTATCTATCTATCTATTATCTATCTATCTATCTATTATCTATCTATCTATCTATCTATTATCTATCTATCTATCTATCTATCTATCTATCTATCTATCTATCTATCTATCTATTATCTATCTATCATCTATTATCTATCTATCTATCTATCTATCTATCTATCTATCTATCTATCTATCTATCTATCTATCTATCTATCTATCTGTCTGGCTTTTTTTCTCAGAGAATAGGTTCAGTAACTCCCCACCTTTTGAGTCACCCCTTGTCTCTGCCCCCTACCCACCTCTGAGCACTGTCCTTTGGTTATGCCTCCTACCCCCTCTTTTATCCCTTTTATAGAATACAGAACCAAGTATAATTTTTTATGGTGCTAAGTAATTTGTATGTAATGTGTTAATGATAACAAGAAGAGCAGTATAAATACAGTAGATCCCCTGCAGCCAACAACAATTTAACCCCCACACAATAGATCCAAAAGCAACAATGGACCCCCCCGCAACAAAAACACCACCCCAACAGCAACAACAGATCTCCCAGCAGCCAGCATCAATAGGCCCTCCAGCAGGCAGCAACAATAGACTCCTCCTTCAACAGCGGATCCCTCCCAGCAACAACTAACCCCCAGAAACATAAGACCACCATGCAAAAATAGATTCCCATTAGTGAAAATACATTCCCCAGCAGCCAGCATCAATAGACCCTCCAGCAGCCAGCAACAATAGACTCCTCCTTCAACAGCGGATCCCTCCCAGCAACAACTAACCCCCAGAAACATAAGACCACCATGCAAAAATAGATTCCCATTAGTGAAAATACATTCCCCAGCAGCCAGCATCAATAGACCCTCCAGCAGCCAGCAACAATAGACTCCTCCTTCAACAGCGGATCCCTCCCAGCAACAACTAACCCCCAGAAACATAAGATCACCATGCAAAAATAGATTCCCATTAGTGAAAATAGATCCCCCAGCAGCCAGCATCAATAGACCCTCCAGCACACCCCAGCATCCCCTGCCATTACATACATTTAGTACTGGAGGTGCCGAAACTACGTTCCCCCTTGTTCCCACAGAAAAAAAGCCATATATACACACAGATGTTTACGAATGCCTAGGTTAACGTAATTTTCGGTTTACGAATGAAAATCCATTGAAAATAATGCTTCAAATTTCGAATTTTTTTCGCAATACGAAGCATTTATAGCTCCGGCCCCGTGCCTTTACAGTGTACTTTATAAAGAGTTTTGAACAGATAAAAGACTTTCTTTAAAAAAAAATTCTGATCTCCGGAATGGATGAATTGGTTTTCCATGCATTTACGAATTCATTTTTAATCATGTCCCTGTATAGTATTTATGCCTTTAAAGTGCACTTTATAAAGAGTTTTGAACAGGTAAGACTTTTTTTTACTTTTTTCTGACCTCCGAAACTGATTAATTGGTTTTCAATGCATTCCTATGGCAAAGCGCGTTTCGGTTTACTAATTTTTTGCAATACGAAACGCCCCGCAGAGCGCATTAAATTCGTAAACCGAGGTACGCATGTATATATACTGTACACACACAAACACACATATATACTGTATATATATACATATATATATATATATATGTGTGTGTGTGTGTAATAAATATATATATATATATATATATGTGTGTGTGTGTAATAAATATATATATATATATATGTGTGTGTGTGTAATAAATATATATATATATATATGTGTGTGTGTGTGTAATAAATATATATATATATGTGTGTGTGTGTTTGTGTACATACATATATATAAATATATATACATACATATATATATATATATATATATATATATATATATATAAAAAAAATATATATATATATATATATATATAAATATATATATATATGTGTAAAGAAAAAAGTGATTCTGTTTATTTCTTCCCTAAGGTTTGCTAAACACATAACATCATTTTTGGAAAGGCAATTATCACCAAAAGAAAGTCGTGTTTGTCCTACTTAAAAAAAATAGCACCCTGTCAGCCCCTCCCACCAGCCACGATCTGCTTGCGTGGCATAAAGAAGAACACAGACCCAGTGATAACATCAGTGGGTTTAAAACAAGGTATGTGATGAAAATGGAAAAGTTTTATTTAGAAATGTCATTAGCCTGTTGATTAGGGGGAAATGGAGGAATCAGGAAAGGGAAAATATAAGCAGATTAAACTTGAATGAAGTATTAATGATTACAGAGCTGCATTCATCTGGGTCTTTTATATCTGTCTGGAGGAGGAACTGGTCTGCATTTACACTGGCCTTAAATTCTGCACTGCAAAAAAAACAAAAAAACAAAAAAAAAACCTTGAATTTGATGGGGTACCTAGAGACTGTAACTGACTTTTGCCTGTTCCTATAAATGGGCCCACAGGTGTCCTGGCCATGGTCAGACTAGTAAATCTATTGGACGGCTGTCATGAGGTCATATTTGTATTGTTCAGATCCTGTCCAGTTCGGGGTCTGCTAAGTCAGTCTTCCTTGTGTTCATGGCTCAGTCTCCCCCCACTTCTCCGGAGTGCTCCTGATATTCTGGTGTAATATGAGGTTAGCATGTTGAGCCGGGCTCTGGGCTGTGCGCCATATTTGTGCTAATGCATTTTTTATTAGTCCTCTGTGCTGCAATCCTCCCAGTCTTTGTATCAAAGAATTAAAAAACATTCGAAAGACAAACGCATAAAATAAAAGATTAACTGGTCCTCCTTTCAGAACACATTAACCCCGCCATCCTCCCAAGATTGATATCTAGATTTAAACAAAGGAAATACCATATATCTAGTATGTGGTGGTCAGATGTTTAAAGCTGAACTCCGGCCTTCCCTCCAGTCTTGCATGGTTGTACTGGCTCCTCTCCGGGACTGAAACGGCTGATTTCACTGCACACTGTGAGCTTCTCACAATGTGCATTAGAAGTTCCATGTTGTCAGATAGAGCTCTGCCTCATTTCCTGGCTGAAGGATGGCCACAGGGGCATAGATAAGGGGAGAAGGGTTCAAACCCACTTGCCAAATCATCTGAGGCGTAGTGCAGTTTCCCCCCCCCCCCCCCCAGGAAACCAGGAAAGGCTGCAGAAGATCAGAAGTAGCGAGATGTAACAAAGTATGAAACAAAGGAAAAAAATGCAAAGTGTTTTTGAAAAACAGTGCTTTAGCAAAAATTAAATGTCATTCAGTTAGCGTTTACATCTACGTTAAGTACCGCTGAAGCAGTGAAAATGAATACATGAATAAATACATAAATGATATACATTAATGCAGCTCTGTAAGTACCTACATTTAACCAGGTATTAACTCTTTGAAAATCCTATAGTAGTGCTGTCATGTTTGTCTAGAAATTGCATTGTAGACCTTCCCTATGGCCTGAACATAGGTGGAGGTGAAAGAAGGGTCAAGGCACAAAGTCTAAGGAGCCACCAAAGGGCGATTGGCTTTGATGCAGGATGGCCCTCAGACAGACCTGTGCAGACCTCAGTTGACCAGAGAAAGAATGAAAGCAATGTACCTAATCGATAGGGAGAACAAGGGTCAAGGCACAGAGTTTAAGCAGCCATCAAAAGGCGATTGGCTTTGGTGCCCTCAGACAGACTCATGCAGACCTCAGCTGACCAGGGAAAGAATGAAAGCAACGTACCAAATCGATAGGTAGAAGAAGGGTCAATGCACAAAGTTTAAGGAGCCACCAAAGGGCAATTGGCTTTGATGCAGGATGGCTTACAGGTTGCAGCCCTCAGATAGACCCGTGCAGACCTCAGTTGACCAGGGAAAGAATGAAAGCAATGTACCTAATCGATAGGGAGAAGAAGGATCAAGGCACAGAGTCTAAGCATCCACCAAAAGGTGATTGGCTTTGGTGCCCTCAGACAGACCCGTGCAGACCTCAGCTGACCAGGGAAAGAATGAAAGCAATGTACCAAATCGATAGGTGGAAGAAGGGTCAATGCACAAAATCTAAGGAGCCACCAAAGGGCGATTGGCTTTGATGCAGGATGGCTCCCAGGTTGGTGCCCTCAGACAGACCTGTGCAGACCTCAGCTGACCAGGGAAAGAATGAAAGCAACGTACCAAATCGATAGGTAGAAGAAGGGTGAAGGCATGGAGTCTAAGCAGCCACCAAAAGGTGATTGGCTTTGGTGCCCTCAGACAGACCCGTGCAGACCTCAGCTGACCAGGGAAAGAATGAAAGCAACGTACCAAATCGATAGGTAGAAGAAGGGTCAAGGCACAGAGTCTAAGCAGCCACCAAAAGGCGATTGGCTTTGGTGCCCTCAGACAGACCTGTGCAGACCTCAACTGACCAGGGAAAGAATGAAAGCAACGTTCCAAATCGATAGGTGAAAGAAGGGTCAAGGCACAGAGTCTAAGCAGCCACCAAAAGGTGATTGGCTTTGGTGCCCTCAGAGAGACCCGTGCAGACCTCAGCTGACCAGGGAAAGAATGAAAGCAACGTTCCAAATCGATAGGTAGAAGAAGGGTTGAGGTACAGAGTCTAAGCAGCCACCAAGGGATGATTGGCTTTGCTGCAGGACTGTTCTCAGGTTGCAGCCCTCAGAAAGACCCATGTAGGTCTTAACTGACCAGGGAAAGAAGGAGAGCGACGTACCAAATCGATAGGTAGAAGAAGGGTCGAGGTACAGAGTCTAAGCAGCCACCAAGGGATGATTGGCTTTGTTGCAGGACGGCTCCCAGGTTGCGGCCCTCAGACAGACCCATGCAGAATTCAGCTTACCAGGGAAAGAAGGAGAGTGCCGTACCAGATTGATAGGTGGAAGAAGGGTCAAGGCACAGAGTCTAAGCAGACACCAAGGGATGGTTGGCTTTGCCACAGGACGACTCCCAGGTTGCAGCTCTCAGAAAGACCCACGAAAGCCTCAGCAGACCAGGGAAAGAATGAAAGCAACGTTCCAAATTGATAGGTGGAAGAAGGGTTGAGGCACAGAGTCTAAACAGCCATCAAGGATTGATTGGCTTTGCTGCAGGATGACTCCCAGATTGCGACCTCAGACAGACCCATGCAGACCTCAGCTGACCAGGAAAAGAATGAGAGATGTACCAAATTGATAGGTGGAAGAAGGGTCAAGGCACAGAGTTCTAAGCAGCCATGAAGGAATTATTGGCTTTTGCTGCAGGACAGTCCCAGGTTGCGGCCCTCAGAAAGACCCGTGAAGGTCTCAGTTGACTAAGGAAAGAATGAGAGCAATGTACCAGATTGATAAGTGGAAGAAGGGTTGAGGCACAGATTCTAAGCAGCCATCAAGGAATGATTGGCTTTGCTGCAGGACAGCTTCCAAGTTGCGGCCTTCAGAAAGACCCATGAAGGCCTCAGCTGACCAGGGAAAGAAGGAGAGTGATGTACCAGCTTGATAGGTTAAAGAAGGGTCAAGGCACGGAGTCTAAGCAGCCACCATGGGATGATTGGCTTTGCTGCAGGATGAGTCCCAGGTTGTAGCCCCCAGACAGACCCATGAAGGCCTCAGCTGACCAGGGAAAGAAGGAGAGCAACGTACCAAATTGATAGGTGGAAGAAGGGTCAAGGCACAGAGTCTAAGCAGCCACCATGGGATGATTGGCTTTGCTGCAGGATGACTCCCAGGTTGCGGCCCCCAAACAGACCCTTGCAGACCTCAGCTGACCAGGGAAAGAGTGAGAGCGACTACCAGGGCTTTTTTCCAGCAGGAACGTGGGGGAATGCAGGCACCTCCAGCACTGAATGTACTGTATGTAATGACAAGGGATACTGGAGGGTCTATTGATGAGGGGATCTATTTTTGCAGGGGGGGGGGTGTTGTTGCTTGGGAGGTCTGTTATTGCTGCTGGGGGATCTATTATTGCTGGAGAGAATCTATGCTGGTGGATCTATTGTTCTGGTGGGGGGGAGTCTATTGTTGCTCCTGCAACCAAGAATGTGTTTAAATGTGACAGGCCAAATGTTGACTGTCAGAAGAGATCAAGTGGCTGTACAGCTGCCTGATCACTTCCACATGCCCTAGCAATTCTGTGCCCCCCCCCCCTGCGATTTTCTTGCCATGTTTCTCAGCCTCCTTGCTGCCATTGCTGGACCTAAAACTGGCATAGCGGGTGCAGCTGTGTAGTGGGAGATATCCCCTTTCGACTGACTAGGAACCCGCAAATGACATGTAGTTGGTCGGGTAAAAAGCTAATGGTGAAGTGCCGCTTTAGGCAGGTAGGGGACCTGAACCATAGATAGCCCCTACCAGGGCCGGACTGACCATTTGGAAACTCGGGCACTGCCCGAGGGCCCAGGGTCAGTAGGGGGCCCCATGAGATGCCCCTGGTACCTTTTTCATAGGATTTTTTGAGCTGGGGCAAGGACACAGGGGCCCCATGATCCCCTATTGCCCGGGGCCCCATGAGTTGTCAGTCCGCCCCTGGCCCCTACACTAAAAAGGCTGTGCACACTTGCACAATCAGGATGCTGGTTTCCAGTAAAATGTGGACCCAGGGCTAGAGGCCTTAATCCTCCTATGTCTCTATAAAGCCTCTGGGCTCCAGAACCCTGGAGAAAACTGCATGTAGCTGGGTGCTTCAGAGTAACACTGCGTGTGATCCCCTCCTTGCTCCCCCTCCCACTTGGCAAGCAGCAAATGGACTAATCAAGAAAGGTGAAGGATCATTGAACTTGTAATCAACTTGGGATCAATTGCTTTTTACCAGGCAGTTCAATGAGGTTTGGGGGAGTAATGTGAGGCAAGGGATTATGAGCAATGGCGTCGCTATGGGGGTGCATAGCGTGCAGACCGCACCCGGGTGACACCCGTGAGAGGGGTGACACCCAGGGCCCACCACCAGAGAGGGGGACTGGGCAGGGCTCATTATTCTAGGCACCTGCGCTGCGCTGCCCCGCAGATCCTTCGAGGACCGGACTGGCATTGCAATGAACTGCTTGTTACATCCACAAGAGGAAGAGACTAGGCAGAGGGACATCTGTCAGGATAGCCATGCTGATCTGAGGTCTGTAATGGGGAGGTGTAAACTGAGAAGGTGAGCAAAGTTACACTGCGTAGAACATTTTCACTAAAGGGGGGGGATTGCATTGGGGGCTTTATATTGGAGGGATTCCACATTACACTTGGAGCGGGCACTGAGGGGGCTTTGTATTGAGAGGATTACACTGGGGAGATTACACTTAGGGGATTTGCACTGGGTGGACTACACTTGGGGGATTTACACTGGGTGGATTACACTGGGGGGATTTGCACTGGGTGGATTACACTTGGGGGATTTACACTGGGTGGATTACACTTGGGGGATTTACACTAAGAATATTTACATGGGAGGGTTTACACTGAGGGGATTAAACGGGGGGGGGGGAGTATACTAGGGGGATTTACATGGGGGAAGATACACTCCGGGGGATTTACAGTGGGAGGATTAACAACACTACTATTGCCATTATATGCAGTGTTATAAAGGAAAACAATTATTGGGGGGTGACACCATTTTTTGCCACATCAGGTGACACCAACCCAAGTGATGCCACTGACTATGAGGACCTGCTACATTCCTCTGTAAATACATCCAGGGAGTATCAAGCTGTTGGGTACTGAGGGACTAGGCTACTGCCTGGATAGAGTCTGTGCTGTGATAAGGAATGAAATTACCTCAAGCAACCGACAAGAAAGAAAAGAAATCTGACCAGAGGGACTACATCTGCTTTGTCGGTGGGTCTGGTGAGAGGGCCTTGTGGTCATTACATGTTGCTACTTTAGAGACCAAGCCTTTTTTAGAAACTGACTGCACAGCTGCTTTATTGCTGCCTGCAGGTCTGACTGGGACTTTTCTCATGTGCATCAACAGTACAATTGGGCCCCAACCCCAGCCGGCTGAAGAGTTATGACTAAAGCTTGTCACTTTACATCTGCTACACAAAGATCTTTGCCCATTGCTCAGTTTAAGAGGTGCCTATCAGGGAATATTGCACAAGACCCTAGCCATTATGTTAGGTGCACTCTAAACTAGTTACAGTATTCTTATCCACACTGCAGTTAATGTTTATTTTCACTGTTTATTGCTGATTTATGAGTTGATTCCAATCTAGTGGTACAGAATTCTCTCCTAAGTTACAGTATGTTGACATCTTTCTGCCATATATATGTCATAGATGTCTATCCTGTGTGTGCTCTTTTATGCCCATAGCATTATTTTCCCAACCAGTACCAATACATTGAGTGCATTTACCACTAAACGATCTTGTGCTTATTTTCTGCTATTACCTCACAACAAAGTTAAAGTGTTACTGAACCCACAACAGTACAATCAGTCTGTAGATGCAGCAAAGCATGCTGGTTATACTCACTGTGGAACCTAAGGGGTTAATCCTCTGCATTGTGTAAATAGGCCATTTGTTCTTGATTGCTTTGTTCATCCCTTGTTTAAGTGAGTTTTTTTTTCCTTAAGAGAGTGCATGTGATCAGTACAGGGCAAATCAGCAGTGGTTAGACAGAGGTCAGGGGTTTTGCATCCTCCCAGAGCAGAAAACTCCTCTTACAAGCTTTAACCAGTGTTAAGGTGAACACTGATAGAAGTCACAAGACTGCTATATACTGCTGATGGGAAAAGGTATTTAGCAGTTTAAATTTACTAAAATAATTGCATTTCCATGTTCTGTTTACTGTGGGAGATCAGATATAGTGAATGCGGGGTCCGGGGAGACCAGATATAGTGAACACAGGGTCCGGGGAGAGCGGATATAGTGAATGCAGGGTCCAGGGACACCAGATATAATGAATACAGTGTCCGGGGAGACCAGATATAATGAATGCAGGGTCCAGGGAGACCGGATATAGTGAATGCAGGGTCCGGGGAGACCAGATATAGTGAATGCAGGGTCCAGGGAGACCGGATATAGTGAATGCAGGGTCCGGGGAGACCGGATATAGTGAATGCAGGGTCCGGGGAGACCGGATATAGTGAATGCAGGGTCCGGGGAGACCAGATATAATGAATGCAGGGTCCAGGGAGACCGGATATAGTGAATGCAGGGTCCGGGGAGACCAGATATAATGAATGCAGGGTCCAGGGAGACCGGATATAGTGAATGCAGGGTCCGGGGAGACCAGATATAATGAATGCAGGGTCCAGGGAGAGCGGATATAGTGAATGCAGGGTCCGGGGAGACCGGATATAGTGAATGCAGGGTCCGGGGAGACCAGATATAATGAATGCAGGGTCCAGGGAGACCGGATATAGTGAATGCAGGGTCCGGGGAGACCAGATATAATGAATGCAGGGTCCAGGGAGACCGGATATAGTGAATGCAGGGTCCGGGGAGACCAGATATAATGAATGCAGGGTCCAGGGAGAGCGGATATAGTGAATGCAGGGTCCGGGGAGACCAGATATAATGAATGCAGGGTCCAGGGACACCAGATATAGTGAATACAGTGTCCGGGGAGACCAGATATAATGAATGCAGGGTCCAGGGAGACCGGATATAGTGAATGCAGGGTCCAGGGAGACCGGATATAGTGAATGCAGGGTCCGGGGAGACCGGATATAGTGAATGCAGGGTCCGGGGAGACCAGATATAGTGAATGCAGGGTCCGGGGAGACCGGATATAGTGAATGCAGGGTCCAGGGAGACCAGATATAGTGAATGCAGGGTCCGGGGAGACCAGATATAATGAATGCAGAGTCCAGGGAGAGCGGATATAGTGAATGCAGGGTCCGGGGAGACCAGATATAATGAATGCAGGGTCCAGGGAGACCGGATATAGTGAATGCAGGGTTCTGGGTTTAGTAACACTTTAACCCCCAGGTTAACATTTATGCGAACGTTTTGCATGGGCACAAGAGCCCATTCATTTGAATGGACTCCCGTGCCCCGTGACACGCAGGGAAGAAGTCCCTGCACTTCTTTGGAAAACTTAGCCTCGGTTCCCAGTATGGTTGTGTTTTCCAGTGCGGGCGGTGTGCCATTAGAACTAATAGCACCTGCTCACAGGTCCACAATTCTCTGTGCAAAGCACTGTCATACAACTCATAGAAATGAATGGGGCCATGGTGAGAACGTTCGGTGGCACCTAGCCCTTCTGACATCAAGGCAAAGCACTGTCATACAACTCATAGAAATGAATGGGGCCACGGTGAGAACTTTTGGTGGCATCTAACCCTTCTGACATCAAGGCAAAGCACTGTCATACAACTCACAGAAATGAATGGGGCCATGGTGAGAACTTTTGGTGGCACCTAACCCTTCTGACATCAAGGCAAAGCACTGTCATACAACTCATAGAAAAGAATGGGGCCATGGTGAGAACTTTTGGTGGCACCTAACCCTTCCGACATCAAGGCGAAGCACTGTCATACAACTCATAGAAATGAATGGGGCCATGGTGAGAACTTTTGGTGGCACCTAACCATTCTGACATCAAGGCGAAGCACTGTCATACAACTCATAGAAATGAATGGGCCATGGTGAGAACGTTTGGTGGCATCTAACCTTTCTGACATCAAGGCAAAGCACTGTCATACAACTCATAGAAATGAATGGGGCTATGGTGAGAACGTTTGGTGGCACCTAACCCTTCTGACATCAAGGCAAAGCACTGTCATACAACTGATAGAAATGAATGGGGCCACGGCGAGAACTTTTGGTGGCATCTAACCCTTCTGACATCAAGGCGAAGCACTGTCATACAACTCACAGAAATGAATGGGGCCATGGTGAGAACTTTTGGTGGCACCTAACCCTTCTGACATCAAGACAAAGACTGTCATACAACTAATAGAAATGAATGGGGCCTTGGTGAGAACTTTTGGTGGCACCTAACCCTTCTGACATCAAGGCAAAGCACTGTCATACAACTCATAGAAATTAATGGGGCCATGGTGAGAATTTTTGGTGGCACCTAACCCTTCTGACATCAAGACAAAGCACTGTCATACAACTCATAGAAATGAATGGGGCCATGGTGGCACTTTTGGTGGCACCTAACCCTTCTGACATCAAGGCAAAGCACTGTCATACAACTCATAGAAATGAATGGGGCCATGGTGCTCATGCACAGAATGAAGAGGAGCCAGCAGGGTCCAAGTTGTCTGTACAAGTGTTGGACCGAGGTTATATTTTTATTGGCACATTCCAATTATTCCATCTAACACTTGTTTTTTTTATTATCAAACCCCCAGTTGGTAGGTATTCATAAATATTTCCATATTCATAATTACCAACGGCACTTGAAAAATTCTACAATCAGCCTACAACAGAATTATTCAATCTGTCTTCTCTAAGCCTTCATTACCAGCCCCAACATGCCTGTCTTGTTTCCTCCATGGAGTAATTAATCCTTTTCCCCACCCGGGAACAGCTAAGCCGTCCTCTATCTTTATTAAAATATATATTTTTTTTTTTACTTTCAGGAAAAGATAAAACAAATCGTCTCGTTTTAGCTGAGAAAGTGAAAAAAAAAAGCAATAAAAGATAATAGAAAAAAAAATAAGTGTGCCTGAAAAAAAAAGCAAAGATTATCAAATGCAAAATCCCTACTCTGTTCTAATGCATTTAAATTGGACTTTAATGACCCCGGCGCGGGTTCCTAGTGGAGCTGAGAGTCTTTGGGGAGGAATAGCGAGGTTGGCGGTGGTGTCTAATGAGCGTGGCTCCTGTTTATCGTCAGGGCGAACCGGTGACACTCGGAGCGAAGTTCGAGGACCTCTCATTTTAATGGTTGGAGATTTTCCCTCTTGCTCCGAAGGTGGGGAACCCAAGGCGGCTTTTAAAACTTTTTGCTTCCTGCTTGCAAAGTTGAACTGAGCTTCTTCTCGTGAGGAGTCAAGGCGGAAAGGTGAAACTTGGGCTGTTCTAGATATTTCAGAAACGAGAAGCTTGTGCATAGAGAGAAATACATGAGGAATTCATTCAAGGGGGTTCATTATTCAGCATATAGACTTATCGAAATTCCAACTTAACCTATTAAATTATATCTGTCACAAATCCAGGCAAATCTAACAAAGTAAATGTGGGGAAAAAAAGGGTTCAAGCAGAGGATATCAATATTTAATACAATTGTCAGGTCTAGACAAAAAGGCAGCTGGAATGATAAGAAAATCTTAAAGTGTTACAATGTAACTATTTGCAAAAAAAAAAGAACAAAAATAGACATTTTCATATACGATGCAGTAAGTGCCGGTTCACATTTACGCGGATTGGATGCAGCTTGAACTGCATCCGATTCGCATGACATGTGATATACACTACAGTTGCAAGAAAAAGTATGTGAACCCCTTGGGATTACGTGGAGTTTTGCATGAATTGGGCATAAAATGTGCTCTGAACGTCATCTGAGTCACAACAATAGAAGAACACAGTCTGCTGAACATAATACTACACAAACATTAGATGTTGCCATGGTTTAATTGCACATAACATGTAAACATTCACAGTGCAGGGAGGAAAAAGTATGTGAGGCTCTAGCTTAATGACTTCTCCCAGAGCTAATTGGAGCCAGGAGTGAGCCAACCTTGACTCCAATCAGTGTGATGATATTGGATATGTTGCTGACTGCTGTCCTGCCCTTAAAAAACACACACCTGTTTTGGGTTTACTGGTTTCAAGAAGCACTGTCTGATGTGAACCATGCCTCACAGAAAAGAGCTCTCAGAAGACCTACGATCAAGAATTGTTGACCTGCATGAAGCTGGAAAGGGTTACAAAAGTATCTCCAAAAGCCTTGATGTTCATGTGTCCACGGTAAGACAGACTGTCTACAAATGGAGAAAGTTTAGCACTGTTGCTACTCTCCCTAGGCGTGGTCGTCCTGTAAAAATGACTGCAAGAGCACAGCGCAGAATGCTGCATGAGATAAAGAAGAATCCCAAAGTGTCAGCTAAAGACCTACAGAAATCTCTGGCACATGCTAACATTTTTGTTGACACATCTACAATAAGGAAAACATTAAACAAGAATGGAGTACATGGGAGGACACCACGGAGGAAGCCATTGCTGTCCAAAAAGAATATTGCAGCACGTTTGAAGTTTGCAAAAGAGCGCCTGGATGTTCCACAGCACTACTGGCAAAATATACTGTGGACAGATGAAACCAAGATTGAGTTGTTTGGGAAGAACACACAACACTATGTGTTGAGAAAAAAAGGCACAGCACACCAACATCAAAACCTCATCCCCACTGTGAAACATGGCGGAGGGAGCATCATGGTTTGGGGCTGCTTTGCTGCCTCAGGGCCTGGACGGATTGTTGTCATTGATGGGAAAATGAATTCCAGAGTTTATCAAGACATTTTGCAAGAAAACGTACGACCATCTGCCCGCCAACTGAAGCTCCGCAGAGGATGGGTGATGCAACAGGACAATGACCCAAAGCATACAAGTAATTCAACAAAACAATGGCTGCAACAGCACAGAATACGCCTTCTGGAGTGGCCCAGTCAGAGTCCTGACCTCAACCCGATTGAAATGCTGTGGCATGACCTTAAGAGAGCGATTCACACCAGACATCCCAAGAATATTGCTACACTGAAACAGTTTTGTGAAGAGGAGTGGTCCAAAATGACTCCAGATCGTTGTGCAGGTCTGATCTGCAACTACAGGAAACATTTGGTTGAGATTATTGCTGCCAAAGGAGGGTCAACCAGTTATTAAGTCCATAGGTTCACATACTTTTTCCTCCCTGCACTGTGAATGTTTACATGTTATGTGCAATTAAACCATGGCAACATCTAATGTTTGTGTAGTATTATGTTCAGCAGACTGTGTTCTTCTATTGTTGTGACTTAGATGACGTTCAGAGCACAGTTTATGCCCAATTCATGCAAAACTCCACGTAATCCCAAGGGGTTCACATACTTTTTTTGCAACTGTATATTGTCAAAAGTATTGGGCTGCCGGCCTTTACACGCACATGAATTTTAATGGCCTCCCAGTCTTAGTCCGTAGGGTTCAATATTGAGTTGGCCCCACCCTCTCCACACACATGACCTTTATTGGCCTCCCAGTCTTAGTCCGTAGGGTTCAATATTGAGTTGGCCCCGCCCTTTGCAGCTATAACAGCTTCAACTCTTCTGGGAAGGCCGTCCACAAGGTTTAGGAGGGTGTCTATGGGAAGGTTGGACCATTCTTCCAGAAGCACATTTGTCAGGTCAGGCACTGATGTCGGGGGAGGAGGCCTGGCTCGCAGTCTCCGCTCTAATTCATCCCAAAGGTGTTCTATGGGGTTGAGGTCAGAACTCTGTGCAGGACAGTCAAGTTCCTCCACCCCAAGCTGGCTCCTCCATGTTTATGGGCCTTTCTTTATGCACTGGTGCGCAGTCATGTTGGGACAGGAAGGGGCCATCCCCAAACTCTTCACACAAAGTTGGGAGCATGAAATTGTCCAAAATGTCTTGGTATGCTGACGCCTTAAGAGTTCCCTACACTGGAACTAGGGGGCCAAGCCCAACCCCTGAAAAACACCCCCACACCATAATCCCCCCTCCACCAAACTTTACACTTGGCACAATGCAATCAGGCAAGGACCGTTCTCCTGGCAACTGCCAAACCCAGATATATCCATTGGATTACCAAACAGAGAAGCATGACTGGTCACTCCAGAGAACACGTCTCCTCTGCTCTAGAGTCCAGTGACGGAGTGCTTTACACCACGACATCTGATGCTTTGCATTGCACTTGGTGCTGTAAGGCTTGGATGCAGCTGCTCAGCCATGGAAACCCATTCCATGAAGCCCTCTACGCACTGTTGTTGGGCTCATCTGAAGGCCACACCAAGTTTGGAGGTCTTTAGCTATTGAGTCTGCAGACAGTTGGCGACTTCTGCGCACTGTGCGCTTCAGCATGTGCTGACTCCGCTCAGTCATGTGACGTGGCCTACCACTTGGTGGCTGAGTGGCTGTTGTTCCCAGTTGCTTCCACTTTGTTATAATCCCACTAACAGTTGAGCGTGGAATATTTAGTAGCCAGGAAATGTCACGGATGGACTTATTGCACAGGTGGCCACCTATCACGGGACCACGCTTGGAGTCACTGAGCTCCTGAGAGCGACCCATTCTTTCACCAATGTTTGTAGAAGCCGTCTGCATGCCTAGGGGCTTGATTGTATACACCTGTGTCCATGGAGGGGATTGGAACACCTGAATCACATGATTGGGAGGGCTGGCCAAATACTTTTGGCAATATAGTATAATATTACCATCCTGTCCAATTTCTGAGCCATGTGGTCTGTTCTAACGCATTTAAATTGGACTTTCATGACCCCGGCGTGGGTTCCTAGTGGAGCTGTGAGTCTTAGGGGAGGAATAGCGAGGTTGGCGGTGGTATCTAATGAGCGTGGCTCCTGTTTATCGTCAGGGCGAACCGGTGACACTCGGAGCGAAGTTCGAGGACCTCTCATTTTAATGGTTGGAGATTTTCCCTCTTGCTCCGAAGGTGGGGAACCCAAGGCTGCTTTTAAAACTTTTTGCTTCCTGCTTGCAAAGTTGAACTGAGCTTCTTCTCGTGAGGAGTCAAGGTGGAAAGGTGGAACTTGGGCTGTTCTAGTTATTTCAGAAAAGAGAGGCTTGTGCGTAGAGAGAAATGCATGAGGAATTCATTCAAGGGGGTTCATTATTCAGCATTATTCAGCTCTGAAAATCAATCCACAGTGAATTGTTTTGTAAGGTTGGTATTGCAGGGTGCTACTGCCACCTTATGAACCCCTTTTTCAAATTGCAGTTTTATATTGTGGAACCACACCACAACTGTGAACCGAGCATTTAGATGGAGCCCCATTTGAAGTAAGTGGGTACATTTTTGAGCCTGTCATACTCTGCCCCCCAATATGAAGATGCTGTGGCTGCAAGCTAAGTCATCACAGCTTGTGTACAGCTCTCTTTGGCTGTATTATTGCAATTTGGGTGGGTCAGCAAGGGGGTGGGGTGGTAACACCACAGCTCCTCCACCTGTTTTTATGGCTCCCTTGGCTGCCCATCTGAAAGAGCAATTAGGCTTTTACACACACTCCCAGTTGGCTGTCAGCTTTTTAAATGAAAGTGATTGGGCAGCTGTACAGCCAGTCATTTTCCCTTACTTCTGGAAGTGTGTCAACCACCGTGTGTGAACCCAACACACCATGCTTCCCGGGCTCCACTGTCCCTCCTGGGGACCGGGGATCCACATGGCAGGTGTGGCATGGTGGAGAGCTTCAATGGAGGGCAGATGTAACCAGGGGCGGACTGACCATTTGGAAACTCAGGCACTGCCAGAGGTCCCGGGGTCAGTAGGGGGCCCCATGAGATGCCCCTGGTACCTTTTTCATAGGCTTTTTAGAGTTTGGGCAAGGACACAGGGGCCCCATGATCCCCTATTGCCCGGGGGCCCCATGAGTTGTCAGTCCACCCCTGGATGTAACGTTCCCTTGCCCAGGGATCTCCTCAGGCAGCTGGATAAGAAGATAAGAAGAGGATTTATCTGGGATCTGGGGTGGTATACCAGGAGAGGCTGGAGAGCTCTCCAAAAAGAGGTTCTGCTGTGTAAAGACTTGTACGTAGTTGCTAAGAAGTTTGTCCTCAATTCACTGTTCCTTGGGCAACCCATACCCACGGAGCTAGGAGAAAATGACCTAACAAAGATCTTCATTGGCCTACACGTCCAAAACAGTTGTAGAGGATATAATGGGCATCAAATATCATCTAGGCACAATAGGATAGACAAAAAAGAGATTAATTAAATTTAACGGAAGATATGAAGAAGAGATCATAATTCAATAGGTTAAGGTTATCTTTGGGCAATTTTACCTGTTAAATGCTTTAGGAGAGGAGACAACCATAGGAGAGAGACATCAAATATCCATCTAGACATAATAGGATAGACAAAGAAATCAGAAACTAATTTAATTTAAAAAAAGAAATCAAAAGGTGTTAATAAAAATGAACTTTTTTATTAATTAGATCTTTGTTAGGTTATACCTATATATCCTTTTAAAGCATTTAAAAGGTAAAATTGCCCAAAGTTAACCTTAACCTAATGAATTATGATCTCTTCTTCATATCTTCCGTTAAATTTAATTAATTTCTTTTTGTCTATCCTAGTATGCCTAGATAATATTTGATGCCCATTATATCCTCTACAACTGTTTTGGACATGTAGGCCAATTAAGATCTTTGTTAGGTCATTTTCTCCTAGCTCCGTGAGCTTTCACATCCAGGGTGAGCCATTGAGTCCCATATATACAGTCAACCACATTAAATATTGGGACACAATTCTAACATTTTTGGCTCTATACACCACCACAATGGATTTGAAATAAAACGAACAAGATGTGCTTTAACTGCAGACTGTCAGCTTTAATTTGAGGGTATTTACATCCAAATCAGGTGAACGGTGTAGGAATTACAACAGTTTGCATATGTGCCTCCCACTTGTTAAGGGACCAAAAGTAATGGGACAATTGGCTTCTCACCTGTTCCATGGCCAGGTGTGTGTTATTCCCTCATTATCCCAATTACAATGAGCAGATAAAAGGTCCAGAGTTCATTTCAAGTGTGCTATTTGCATTTGGAATCTGTTGCTGTCAACTCACAAGATGAGAACCAAAGAGCTGTCACTATCAGTGAAGCCATCATTAGGCTGAAAAAACAACACAAACCCATCAGAGAGATAGCAAAATCATTAGGCGTGGTCAAAACAACTGTTTGGAACGTTCTTAAAAAGAAGGAACGCACCGGTGAGCTCAGCAACACCAAAAGACCTGGAAGACCACGGAAAACAACTGTGGTGGATGAGCGAAGAATTCTTTCCCTGGTGAAGAAAACACCCTTCACAACAGTTGGCCAGATCAAGAACACTCTCCAGGAGGTAGGTGTATATGTGTCAAAGTCACCAATCAAGAGAAGACTTCACCAGAGTGAATACAGAGGGTTCACCACAAGATGGAAACCATTGGTGAGCCTCAAAAACAGGAAGGCCAGATTAGAGTTTGCCAAACAACATGTAAAAAAGCCTTCACAGTTCTGGAACAACATCCTATGGACAGATGAGACCGACATCAACTTGTACCAGAGTGATGGGAAGAGAAGAGTATGGAGAAGGAACTGCTCATGATCCTAAGCATACCACCTCATCAGTGATCATGGTGGTGGTAGTGTCATGGCGTGGGCATGTATGGCTGCCAATGGAACTGCTTCTCTTGTATTTATTGATGATGTGACTGCTGACAGAAGCAGCCGGATGAATTCTGAAGTGTTTCGGGAATATTATCGGCTCATATTCAGCCAAATGCTTCACAACTCATTGGACGCTTCACAGTGCAGATGGACAATGACCCAAAGCAGACTGCAAAAGCAACCAAAGAGTTTTTTAAGGGAAAGAAGTGGAATGTTATGCAATGGCCAAGTCAATCACCTGACCTGAATCCGATTGAGCATTTCACTTGCTGAAGACAAAACTGAAGGGAAAATGCCCCAAGAAAAAGCAGGAACTGAAGACAGTTGCAGTAGAGGCCTGGCAGAGCATCACCAGGGATGAAACCCAGCGTCTGGTGATGTCTATGCGTTCCACACTTCAGGCCGTCATTGACTGCAAAGGATTTGCAACCAAGTATTAAAAAGTGAAAGTTTGATTTATGATTATTATTCTGTCCCATTACTTTTGGTCCCTTAACAAGTGGGAGGCACATATGCAAACTGTTGTAATTCCTACACCGTTCACCTGATTTGGATGTGAATACCCTCAAATTAAAGCTGACAGTCTGTAGTTAAAGCACATCTTGTTCGTTTGATTTCAAATCCATTGTGGTGGTGTATAGAGCCAAAAATGTTAGAATTGTGTCCATGTCCCAATATTTATGGACCTGACTGTATGTATATATATATTTGATTAAATACTCTGTATTGGATATATTAAAGTTGTTTGGTAATTGTATAATCTTCCTTTGATATATCTCTAGACTGCCTCGGCGGTAGAAATTTCTTAAAAAAAAATCTGCCCTGAAGAAGCCCGTGAGGGCGAAACATGTAGGGAGTAACTACAATTACATAACCAAGTTTGAATCTCAGTTTTACTCTTAGTACTGAAATTGTTTTTTTGTTTCTGTATTTTTTCCTTTTGTGTTTTTTACAAAAATCCGAAATAAAAATGATATAACTTTTGAATATGTTTGGTATTCATGTTCATGCACCCTGAAAGTCCCATCTTCTCTATTGAATATTTGAAATTTAAGGGATGTGGTGCAATAATCATATCTGGTCGCCCGCTCGCCACTTCACTGTTACTATGTATTTTATTACTTCTTTTTATTTTTACATTGTCCCTTTTAAAAAAACATTTTTTGATCAATTTTTTTTCCTATCAAAAGGAATGTAAACATCCCCTGTGATAGAAATAAGCAGTGACGGGTCTTTATGGAGAGATCTGGGGTCAACAAGACCCCCACATCTTTCCTCTACAATGTAAAGCATTAGATAAAAAAAACAAATATTGATCTAATATTTTTAAAGAATGGCCTTTTTTACATTGGATGGGAACCAGAAGTGATGCCATGATGTCAATATGGTCCTCCTAGACCGGGTGTCGGCAACCCGCGGCTCCGGAGCCGCATGCGGCTCTTTTTCACCTTTCCTGCGGCTCCGGAGCACACTGCCCACCAGGTGACAGGCAATAGGGTCGGCAAGCCGCGGCTCTTTTAATGTAGATCTTCTGTGTGCCGGGCGCCCGCTGGCAAACATTGGCTGTCAGGATGTAGGCGGGGCAGCCCGGATGTAGGCGGGGCAGCGTGACGAACTCCTCTCCTCTCACAGTCCGCCCTGAAGACCAGAACGGCGCGGGAACCCAGCGAGAGGAACGCGCGGAGCAAAGGTAAGTGAATTCACACAATATGGGGAATGAATTACTATGGGGGATGAATTACTATAGGGGGGATGAATTACTATAGGGGGGATGAATTACTATAGGGGGGATGAATTACTACGGGGGATGAATTACTACAGGGGGGATGAATTACTATATGGGGGATGAATTACTATAGGGGGGATGAATTACTATAGGGGGGATGAATTACTATATGAGGGATGAATTACTATATGGGGGATGAATTACTATATGGGATGAATTACTATGGGGGATGAATTACTATGGGGGATGAATTACTATATGGGGGATGAATTACTATATCGGGGATGAATTACTATATGGGGGATGAATTACTATAGGGGGGATGAATTACTATAGGGGGGATGAATTACTATATGGGGGATGAATTACTATAGGGGGGATGAATTACTATGGGGGATGAATTACTACGGGGGATGAATTACTATATGGGGGATGAATTACTATAGGGGGGATGAATTACTATAGGGGGGATGAATTACTATGGGGGATGAATTACTATATGGGGGATGAATTACTATAGGGGGGATGAATTACTTTGGGGGATGAATTACTATATGAGGGATGAATTACTATATGGGGGATGAATTACTATGGGGGATGAATTACTATAGGGGGGATGAAATACTATATGGGGGGTGTATTTTCAGTTTTAAAAATGTTTCTCTCAAAATAAATTTCAATCGTGGTTTTGGCGAGATTTGGCTCAGTCGAAAAAAAAGGTTGCCCACCACTGACCTAAGGCTATGATTGTGATTATGACGATACACTGTGGCCCTGATTAACCCTTTGCTTACTGGGCCCTTAAACCCCCTTCATGACCAGAGCGTTTTTTGCAATATATGCAGTGTCGGATTTGTTTTAAATGTTGCAATGGTTTTGCGGCTCCCAGTCTTTTTTTCCCTCTCGGAAATGGGTCCAAGTGGCTCTTTATGTCTTAAAGGTTGCAGACCCCTGTCCTAGACCATAGAGATGAGCAGAGGCTATCTTTCCTCTTCTCAGTTTTCGGGGCTGCCGATCATCCAGGTAAGCTAGGGAGCCACCAGAAAGTGGGGGTAACCTCTCCAGCCTCTGCTTCCTAAGCGATCCAGCAGCAAAACCGCTGCTCAGAGTACTTGTAGCGGTTATCAGGGGTGTATTTAGGTTTTGTGCTGCCCTAGGCAACACAAAAATCATCTGCCCCCACAGACACCAACCAACACCAACCCCCCTACCCCCTCCCATGGAGAGAGCCTGACATTTACCAACAACACCCCTGCTCCCCACCTGGGAGCAGGGGCGGACTGACCATTTGGAAATGCGGGCACTGCCCAAGGGCCCGGGTCAGTAGGGGGCCCCATGAGCTGCCCCTAGTACCTTTTTCATAGGCTTTTTTGAGTTTGGGCAAGGACACAGGGACCCAGGGGCGTACTGACCATTTGGAAACTCTGACACTGCCCGAGGGCCCAGGGTCAGTAGGGGGCCCCATGAGATGCCCCTGGTACCTTTTTCATAGGCCTATTGTCCGGGGGCCCCATGAGTTGTCAGTCCACCCCTGCAGGGACCCCATGATCTCCTATTGACCGGGGGCCCCATGAGTTGTCAGTCCAGCCCTGCCTGGGAGAGCCTTCCACTACCCCCATCCCCCCGCATCAATAGGGACACACTCATCTTCACGGCTCCGGACATCCCTGGTTACGTGAGTCAGGCTCTACATACACCATCATGCAGCCTCTCTGGGATCCCACCTGGTTCCCATGGTGCGCATGTCCCTTCTTTCATCCCTTCTTCTGGAGAGAGGTGCTGCCCCCCCCTGAAAAATGCCACCCTAGGCAAGTGCCTTGTTTGCCTTGTGGTAAATACGCCCCTGGCGGTTACAGAATTGCCGGCTGAAAAAAACAATACCAAGTTTATGGCATATTGCTGCAGCCACACCCCCCCCCGGGTGGCTCTGAGGAAGAGGCTAGTCCTCGAAATGCGTCAGTCTTTTGAATGTCCAGAGTTCTCACTACAGATAGAAACGCAGTGGGAAGTGGACAGAGCTGTTTCTTTATGATGTACCTTTTATTTATTGATCGTTTGTGAGTATAATACTTATTATTTACATATATTAACCCCTCGCCCCCCAGAGGATTTACCCCCCTTAATGACCACGCCTCTTTTTGCTACTCGGCGCTGCACTAATTCAACTGATAATTGCGCGGTCATGCAATGCTGCACCCAAACAAAATTTACGCCCTTTTTTCACACAAATAGAGCTTTCTTTCGGTGTAACTTGATCACCTGTGCGCTTTTTATTTTTCACGCTATAAACAAAAAAAGGCCATAAATTTTTAAGAAAAACAATATTTTTTACTTTCAGCTATAAAAAATATATAGTAAACTCAAAGTTAGTTATAAATTTAGGCCAAAATGTATTCTGCTCCATGTTTTTGGTAAAAAAAAATCCCAATAACTGTATCTTGATTGCTTTGTGTGACAGTTATAGCGTCTACAAACTATGGTATAGATACTGCAATTTACGCCATTTTTCTGCTATACAGCGCTGCACTAGTTTAACGGACAATTGCGCGGTCATGCAATACGGTACATAAATGAAATTTACATCCTTTTTAGTTCCCACAAATTGAGCTTTCTTTCGGTGGTATTTGATCGCCTGTGCGGTTTTTATTTTTTGCGCTATAAAAAAAGGCTGACAATTTTGAAGAAAAAAAACAATATTTTGGACTTTTTGCTATAAAACATGTCCAGTAAAAAAAAAATTTAAAAATCAAATTTAGTCATAAATTTCTGCCAAAATGCATTCTGCGACGTCTTTGATAAAAAAAAAACCCAATACGTGTAAATTAATTGGTTTACGTGAAAGTTATAGCGTTTACAAATGGCGGGAAAGATACTGGGATTTTTAGTTTTTTTTTTATACTAATAATGGCGGTGATCAGCGACTTATGGCGGCGATCAGCGACTTATGGCGGGAATGCGGGACTGCGGCGGACATTCTGACACTGGGGGGGTACTGACTTGGGGTCACTGACATCCCCAGTGACACCAATACAGTGATCAGTGCAAAAAAAAAACACTGACACTGTACTAATGGCACTGGGGAGGAAGGGGTTAAGTTTATTATTCAGGGAAGGGTTATCTGTGTGAGGGGGAGTGTTTTATTAAGGGGGGGGTGTGTACTGCAGGGAACACCGCTGATCGGGAGAGAGAAACTCTTCTGTCCCGATCAGCGTGTCCTGGAGCTGTCAGGGAACTGACAGAAAGCACAGCTACTGCAGCTGTGCTCTCTGTCAGCGATTGCCGCCGATCGCCGAGACATAGCTGGTAACGACCGGCTGTGACCCGGTGACTGACATCCGCGACTGTGATCGGCTGGACAAGTAGGGCGGTGGCGCGCCTCGCACGCGCCCCCTACCTGTTTACAAAACACACGTTTTAAAACGTGGTTTTGCCCAGCCATGCCGCCCTGCCGCCGTATTTATACAGCATGTGGTTAATGACTTTTAAGGTAATGCACTAGGCCGGTGCGCCCTCGGTTTGTTTTTCTCTATTCAGTACTTTGGACTCCCTCGGTTCTTGAGGGCAGCAAGGCGTGCATATCCCAAGCATTTCCATATGTGGTCTTAATGACATTGAGTCCATCCCCAAGCGCAGGAGTGACTGGGATTTCCACTTCTACACCCCCCCGGTATTCCACTTCCCGCCATGGACATCCTTTGTCTTGGACAAAATGGCCTGGTTGGAAAGTGGTTAAGGAGCTCCTTACCTTCTCCTCGACTTTCCAGTCTCTTTTTTGGCACCAGCTTCCAGCCAGTGTCTTGGGATCGTGGAGAGATGCTGCCCAGGTTGGTCCGGTGACATTTGGGTAATGGCCATGTTTTCCAGATGACATTAATAGAGAACAGATTGATTTTTTTTTGTAGCAAACTGAAATTGTTTTGTAACAATGTTGAACTTTCGGGGTAATGGAAAACATTACTTTTATTCCAAAAAAAGATAACAGCAATGGTAATACCCCAACACATTTCACAGAGGTCTGAACCTTTTCTAGAATAATAAAGCATTTACGTAAGCTGTGCGCGTTTGTTGTGTTGATAGCTACAATTTCATATTTTTATCCGCCGGTTTACGTCTGTTAATTCTCGCTGCCTCGGCTCTCCTCCATCCTGGTCTCTGACTCTGTGTATTCAATATTCTCATCTATTAAGCACTGTCTCGGTTTACCGATCTACATTTCTTGCTAAATAAAGATGAACTCTGCAGCTTTTTAATCCTTTCTACATAAAGGATTTACCGTCCCTAATCCTCGAATCATTTCCGAATTCCATCAGACTCTCCATTCAGCACATGAGTCCTTGACATTCCGAGTCAGTTCTTGTTACGCTCTATTCTTTTTATTGGAGTCGGAGAGGGCTTTTTTTTATTTTTTAAGAAGGTTCATTTATAACCCGTGGAAAGGTTTATTTACTTCAGGTTTTATTTTTCTGATCTTTTCTAAAGATACTCTTAAGTATGAGATGACACCTGAAAATGGCTGGAGGAGATGGTCTTACATCCATGGGAGACCACCAGCCTAATTGGTGGAGTTCAGGGACGGACTGACAACTCATGGGGCCCCTGGGCAATAGAGGATCATGGGGCCCCCGTGTCCTTGCCCACACCCAAAAAAGCCTTTAAAAAAGTGCCAGGGGCATCTCATGGGGCCCCCTACTGACCCCGCGCCCTCGGGCAGTGCCCAAGTGCTCAAATGGTCAGTCCGCCCCTGGTGGAGTTAGATCTTCTAGTGTTGGAAGTCCATATTTCCTGAGAGAGGGATTGTCCAGGTAATGAGGAACCATATTGAAGGCTGTGTGGGAAACAAGGTGTCACAAAAGCACAGGGTGCACTAGGAGACCCTAGGTGACACAGTACACACTAGGGCACACTTGGAGTCATGAGTGTGCATAGGGGCTCTTAGATTGTAAGCTCCCAGGATCAGGGCCCTCCTAACCCTCTTGCATTGAACTGTATTGTTGCTGTATTGTCTCCCGTTATATTGTAAAGTGCTGAGCAAACTGTTGGACCTATATAAATCCTGTATAATAATAATAATAATAATAATAGGGGCAAACAGGAGTCAATGGATGACACGGGATGCTCTGCAGTGCATTTGAGGTTACAGGGCATACAGGGGCAAACTGGAGTCACTAAATGGCAGAGGATGTTCTAGGGTGACCTTGGGGGTCACAGGGTGCACAGGGCACACTGGAGTCACTAGATGGCAGAGGATGTTCTAGGGTGACCTTGGGGGTCACAGGGTGCACAGGGCACACTGGAGTCACTAGAGGACACTGGATACTCTGGGGTGCACTTGAGGTTACAGGGGCAAACTGGAGTCACTAAATGGCAGAGGATGTTCCGGGGTGACCTTGGGACACACTGGAGTCACTAGATGACTCTGGAAACTTTGGGTTGCACTTGGGTCATGGGGCACACAGGGGCTTACAGAAGTCACTAGATGATGCAGGATGCTCTGGGCTGCACCAGGGTTGTGGGGCACACAGGAGAGCAAATGAATCACTAGATGACACAGGATACTCTGGGGTGCACTTGGGGTCATAGAGTGCACAGGCATGCATTGGAGTCACTAGAAGGCGCAGGGTGCTCTGGCGTGCTCTAGGGTCATAGGGTGCACAGGGACACACAGGAATCACTTGATGACACAAAATACTCTTAAATGCACTAGGATCACTGGGAACAGAAGTCACTTGATGACACCGGATATTCTGTGGTTAACTAGGGCCATGGGGCATAGAAGTCCCCTTCTCTTCTCCATCTACACCTTCTCCCTTGGCCAACTCATACACTCTCACGGCTTCAACTACCACCTATATGCCGATGACACACAAATCTATCTCTCTACCCCCCACCTCACCCCTTCAGTCTCCACCCGAATCACACACCTACTAAACGACATATCAGACTGGATGTCGCTCCACTTCCTTAAACTGAACCTCTCCAAAACCAAGCTCCTAGTCTTCCCCCCAGCCCGGACACCACCCCCCATTGACTTCTCCATCACGTCCAACAATGCCACTATCAGGCCCGCCCCACAAGCCAGAGTACTGGTGTCATACTAGACTCCAATCTATCCTTCCAGCCCCAAGTCCAATCACTAACAAACTCATGCAGACTCCACCTCCGCAACATCGCCAAAATCCGCACGTTCCTAACCCCAGAAACCACTAAACAGCTCATCCACTCCCTCATCATATCACGACTCGACTACTGCAACTCCCTCCTCACTGGCCTGCCTCGCCGCTGGCTATCCCCGCTTCAGTCCATCCTGAATACGGCTGCCAGACTCATTCACCTTTCCAACCGCTCTGTCTCCGCCACCCCCCTCTGCCAATCCCTCCACTGGCTTCCGATTGCCCAATGGATCAAATTTAAAATCCTAACACTGACGTACAAAGCTGTCCACCATACTGCCCCGAACTACATCTCTGACCTAATATCAAAGTACCGCCCAGCACGCACACTCCGCTCCTCACAAGACCTCCTTCTCTCTAGTTCCCTGGTCTCCTCCTCCCATGCCCGCCTCCAGGACTTCCCCAGGGTGTCACCCATCCTCTGGAACTCCCTGCCCCAACCCATCAGATTATCACCTACTCTCCTCTTCTTTAGGCGCACCCTGAAAACCCATCTCTTCAGGGAAGCCTACCCCACCCCCTGCTAACTTGCCGACCTCCTCCACTCTTCCTACCACTCCATCCCCCACAGCTATCTCCTCCTGTGCCACCATCCCCTCCCTCCTAGATTGTAAGCTCCAAGGAGCAGGGCCCTCGAACCCCTCGTGTATTGTATTGTATTGTTATTGTACTGTCTCATTCATTGTCTCCCATTGTAATGTACAGCGCTGAGCGAACTATTGGCGCTTTATAAATACTGTATAATAATAATAATAAGTCAATAAATGACACAGAATGGTATGGGGTACACTTGAGGTCACAGGATGCAGAGGGGTGCACTGGAATCACTAGATAACACAGGATGTTCTGGGGTGCACCAGGGTCATAGAGCACAGAAACCACAAGACAGATGGCACAGCATGCTCTGGGATGCATCAGGATTGTATGGCACAGAAGTCACTAGATGACGTAGGATATTCTTGGGTGCACAGGGGCACTAGAGTGCTCCCTTACATCAGGTTTCTATCAGAGTGCCCCCTTACATCAGTTGTCACCATCAGAGTGCCCTCTTACATTAGTGTCCCCATCAGAGTGCCCCCTTACATCAGTTATCCCCATCAGAGTGCCCCCTTACATCAGTTGTCCCCATCAGAGTGCCCCCTTACATCAGTTGTCCCCATCAGAGTGCCCCCTTACATCAGTTGTCCCCAACAGAGTGCCCCCTTACATTAGTGTCCCCATCAGAGTGCCCCCTTACATTAGTGTCCCCATCAGAGTGCCCCCTTACATCAGTTGTCCCCAACAGAGTGCCCCCTTACATTAGTGTCCCCATCAGAGTGCCCCCTTACATCAGTTGTCCCCATCAGAGTGCCCCCTTACATCAGGTGTCCCCATCAGAGTGCCCCCTTACATCAGGTGTCCCCATCAGAGTGCCCCCTTACATCAGTTGTCACCATCAGAGTGTTTCCTTACATATGATCAGTTATTTCCATCAGTGTGCCCCCTTACATCAGGTATCTGAAAGAAAGTGCCAAAACATTTCAAATATATGTCAATATATTTGGAAAGAATATTTTTTTAAATATATTTCAAATATATTTTCTTCCATGTGGGCTAATTTAATTTTTTTTTCTATACTGTTGTTTTTAAGAGTATGTAAGAGAGCCAATTGCAGCTTAGAAACAATTAGTGTTACCTTGTATTTGCAAATTCAGCCCAAGTATGTAAAAAGTCCCATCCAATCTAATTGTAACTAAATGGGGTTACATTCCTAATTAAATGGGGTTAATTGGGATGTTATTTAGAGTCGTCTTCTTATATCAGTGGAACGTCATAAGCTTCGTGCGTTTACAGCCAAATAAACACAACATATAATAGAGATGATAGCTGACGCAGGCAGAGTGCAGGCAGCTAAATGTCAGTGTACATGGGGGGTGGTGGGGGGGGGGGGTGGTCCAACAACAGGCAAAATGTTTTATTTCATTTTAGAAAGAATGGAAATGGGCTGAAGAAAATCCCTTTAGGGTCAGTTCACACTCCGTGCGTCTCAGTTGCGGGTTTTTTTTTTTTGCATCCAAAACGCACAGAAAGTCGGTGATATGGTTGTCAATGTCATTCTTAGATTGTAAGCTCCCAGGATCAGGGTCCTCCTATCCCTCTTGTATTGAACTGTATTGTTGCTGTATTGTCTCCTGTTATATTGAAAAGCGCTGAGCAAACTGTTGGCACCATAAATCCTGAATAATAATAATATATAAATCCTGTATAATAATAATAATATATAAATCCTGAATAATAATAATAATAATATATAAATCCTGTATAATAATAATAATAATATATAAATCCTGAATAATAATAATAATATATAAATCCTGTATAATAATAATAATAATAATAATATATAAATCCTGTATAATAATAATATATAAATCCTGAATAATAATAATAATATATAAATCCTGTATAATAATAATAATAATAATAATAATAATAATAATAATATAAATCCTGTATAATAATAATATATAAATCCTGTATAATAATAATAATAATAATAATGTCATAGTTCACATCAGTGCTTGTAGTTCCAGATGCAGAGAAAAAGTAGAACCAGCTGCATTTTTCCTGTACAGAACTGTATTGGAACGCAGCAAAAATGTACTGGAACACACATGACCCTATTTAAAATTGAAGAAGAGAGGGGGTCAAAAATGCACCGGAATGCGCAAAAAACACATCAGAAATGTGCATGCAGAAACAAATTTGGAACGCATCTGGACTGCGTTTCTATAGTGTGAACAGGCCCTCAATGTGGGTGCAGTAAAAAAAAAAAAAAAAAAATATATATATATATATATATATATATATATATATTTCTATATAATGTAGTATGTATCAGTGTGTGTGTGTGTATGTATGTATATGTATATATATATATATTACTATAGAAATATTAGAGATAACAGAAGTAGAAAATAAAAACAGTATATGTTTTATATATATATATATATATATATATATATATATATTACACAGATTATGTGTATTGTGCATATATATATATATATATATATATACTGTATGTATAAATATATACGTACACATATGTGCAGTATATATATATATATAGATATATATTATACACATAGTATATGTATTATGTGTATGTAATATATAAATAATTGTTTTTTTTTATTTATTTAGTTATTTATTTATTTCTACATGGAGTTATCTAAGCCCAATAATAAACCTGTAATATGTTACTAAATGTGGTGTCCACATTAGTTTTCTTTTTTTTTGGCATTTATTCTCCCCTAGCGATCCTGCCAGTAACACGCTTCCTGTGCCCCAAAGTGACAACATTCACTCTACTGTATCTATAGAAAAGCAGTGTTGTCACCCAACGACAGAACAACAAAGCACCTCCCCCTCTCCTCATTGCCAACCATACCACAAAGGGAAGGGGTTCCGTAGTCCACAGAGAGCTTGCAGCAATGTAACTGATAAGAGTCAGCACATGCAGAGAACATGGGAAGTTATACGCTCATAAGATTTCTGGAAGGGTCAACAGATATTTTGTTTTGCACTCACTGAACAGATACAACAAATATTTTCTTCTTCTATTATTATTATTATTATTTGTAGCCCAAAAGAGAGTAAACAAAAAAAATAAATAAATAATTGTTGGTGTTTACCTAAACTTTCAAGCTGAACTCCGGGATAAGTAAATATTCATTCATCTTCTTGGATCTCGGTGTGCTTTGTGCATCCCTTCCAGATCTGTGCAGTAATCTGTGTGAGACTTCCTGTTATAAAGACCTCTCACTGCTGCTCTCTCCCCTTGTGGTGACTGGTCTCATCTCCGCCCCTTCCTGTAATTTTCTGTAGTAGGTGGAGCCTGCTGGGCCCCTCCCACAGCTCTGCTCTCTTCACAGGCTATGTACAGCAGAGTGGTGTATTTTCTGTAGTGGGTGGAGCCTACAGGGGCCCTCCCACAGCTCTGCTCTCTTCACAGGCTATGTACAGCATGTGGTGTATTTTCTGCAGTGGGTGGAGCCTACAGGGCCCCTCCCACAGCTCTGCTCTCCTCACAGGCTATGTACAGCAGAGTGGTGATGCCACCGCTACTTTTACAAGGTAACATCTGGGTTCGAGAAGGTATTTCAGGCACGCAAAGTGGATTTATATTGGTTGTTGTTCTTCACAATTATATTGAAATGAAATGTTTTATATCTGGAGTCCTTCTTTAAGTACAGAGGCCCTATGGAACCTACAGAGCCTTGCAAATGACAGTGTGATCTGGACCAGATCCTACACATGTAGGTTGCATTCACACTTGTGTGTTTCCTAACATGCGGGACTTTTGCGTTTTGGAAATATGCCGCAATTGTGTGTCGCGCTTGTGGTTCCATGCATTATTAATGGCACCCCAAGTGTGGGGCATGGACAAACATTTTTAAAAGTGCACTACAAACGAACGCTGAAAAAATGCCCGATGCTGCATGACCGAAAAGGTCCTGGAGCTACACTGGGGCGATTGTTGCATGTAGGGTAGAATGGGAGGACCTATGCGTGATGTGCATTGATGCAAAAAAAAATACTGCACGTGACAATGCGTGTTCCTGCTGTGCTCAGGTGCTAATGGGCCGTCAATGTCATTCCTTATTTAGATGAACTGCAGAGAGTCCTGTGACTACCACCAACTACTGCTTGTTGTTCTGCTTCCCAACTTATTGATCTAAATGTATTATCCTTATCTCTGATCGATGTTTATAAACAATGTTACTTTGTATCTCTCCGTCTCCTGTCTGATCGATGTTTATAAACAATGTTACTTTGTATCTCTCCATCTCCCGTCTGATCCATGTTTATAAACAATGTTACTATGTATCTATCTCCCGTCTGATCGATGTTTATAAACAATGTTACTTTGTATCTATCTCCCGTCTGATCGATGTTTATAAACAATGTTACTTTGTATCTCTCTATCTCCCGTCTGATTGATGTTTATAAACAATGTTACTTTGTATCTATCTCCTGTCTGATCAATGTTTATAAACAATGTTACTTTGTATCGCTCTATCTCCCGTCTGATCGACGTTTATAAACAATGTTACTTTGTATCTCTCTATCTCCCGTCTGATCGACGTTTATAAACAATGTTACTTTGTATCCCTCTATCTCCCGTCTGATCGATGTTTATAAACAATGTTACTTTGTATCTATCTCCAGTCTGATCGATGTTTATAAACAATGTTACTTTGTATCTCTCTATCTCCCATCTGATCGATGTTTATAAACAATGTTACTTTGTATCTATCTCCTGTCTGATCGATGTTTATAAACAATGTTACTTTGTATCTCTCTATCTCCCGTCTGATCGATGTTTATAAACAATGTTACTTTGTATCTCCCTATCTCCCGTCTGATCAATGTTTATAAACAATGCTACTTTTAGAGATGAGCGAATTATTCAAAAATTCGGTTCGGCTGATTCGCCGAATTCGCGGAATAAATTCGCTTCGAGCCGAATATATTCGCTGCGAATTTAACTTATAAAAAGGGTTTCTAGGCTTCAGAGAGCCTTTATATTAGTGCAGAACACTGTACCTTTAATTTAAATGCCCTTGGAGTCTGCTGGGGAAGAGAAATAATACTGTCAGTCAGTATGACATGCAGATGAGTGCCGTCGATCTTAGAATCACCGCACACTTCACTCATTTGGCCAGTCATGGGGCCAAAACCAGAGTGTGGAGCCACAGTGTGGCGGTGGAGGCAGCAGCAATGGGAGGCCATACAGCACCCTATGACAAAATGGAACCCACCAGCAGTGTGAGGAGACCTGAAAGTGGCACATGGCGCAGGGTGGCGGTGGAGGCAGCATTATTCTGAAGCCATACACAGGCCTCGGTTAAAAAGCGGAAGCCGTCAGCAGCGTGAGCAGACGACAGAGGCACATGGCGCAGGGTGGCGGTGGAGGCAGCAGCAATGGAAGGCCATACAGCACCCTATCACAAAATGGAACCCACCAACAGTGTAAGGAGACCTGAAAGTGGCACATGGCAGAGTCTGGCGATGAAGTCAGCAGCAATGGGAGGCCGTACAGGGACCCATGACACACTCTGGACCTGGCAGCAGCAAGAGGAGGCGGTACAGGGGCCCATGACACACTCTGGACCTGGCAGCAGCAAGAGGAGGCGGTACAGGGGCCCATGGCAGAGTGGCGAAGCGTAAGCAGCTTAAATTGAAGGCCATACAGAGGCCTATGTTAAAAAGTCCCCCCAGCAGCAGTGTGGGGAGACGACTATCAAGAGTCCAATGGCAGAGTGGCGATCCGGGAAGTCAGCGTTGTGATTGCAGATGCAATGCAGAAATGTTATGAGGTAATTAGAGATGAGCGAATCGAACATGACGAAGTGGAATTCGTTCCGAAGATTTGGAAAAATTCTATTCGTGACGAATCCGAAGATTAGCAAACTTCGGATGCACGAATCGAATTTTCCCAAAAATGGCGGCGACATGTGTGGCGACAGGAGAAAATGGACAGAGAAGATGGGGCGGGGATCTCTGGGAAGGCGCGCAGACAAGGCGCGCTGACCCATAATGCATTCATGAGTCATGAATCATGACATGTGATCGCATTAGCCAATCAGCAGCCAGCCAGCACTGTGTAATGGTGGAGCTATAAATCGCGGCCATCTTAGAATTCTCCATTAGCCTCCGGTCATTCAAGAGAGACAGACCTGTGTGTATTGAGGGACAGAGTTAGGGCCACAGAGACTTTAGGGCCACAGAATCGTTACTCAGGGACACAGAATTGTTACTCAGGGACACAGAATCGTTACTCAGGGACACAGAATTGTTACTCAGGGACACAGAATCGTTACTCAGGGACACAGAATCGTTACTTAGGGCCACAGCTATCAAAGAATCGAAAATTTAAAGTGACATACACCATTTTTTTTTTTTGGTGGCTGTCGTGCACAGTTGGTGCTGCAGTTTGCCGATTGTGTACAATAAACTGACTTTCTGCTTCACAACCACTATTGTACGTTCAAAGAGTTAAATCCATTTACACGCCGGGTGGCGGTAATATTTTTTGGGTGATTAGTGCATTCCAGTGACAGAAACGTACAGTTTCCAGCCAACGGCAAGCTGCAATTGACCGATTGTGCTAAATAAACTGACTTTCTGCTTCACAACCACTATTGTACGTTCAAAGAGTTAAATCCGGTTTTATTTTTGGGGTGCTTATTGAATTAAAGAGTATGTCAGACAACACGCAGAGGAGTGGCAGAGGAGGCAATGTTTTAGGAGCGAGCAGACGTGGCAGCAGAGGAGGGGTCGAGGCAGCACTAGTCGCAGCCAGAGGCCAGTGCTCCCGGTGTCATCCAGCGGTCGTGTCTCCACCGACAACCCTGCCGTCATCGATTGGTTGGCTCGGTCGTCTTCCTCTTCCCAGGTCACCTCTGACACCTACAGCCAACGGTCGGTGGGTACGTCAGACACAACCGTTAGTTGGCATGGCCCGGGAGCAAGCCCACTGAAATCACGTGTCCTCGACCTGCCCCTGTCCTTTGGTGTTCCCTCACCAAGCGAAGTATCGCATGCTGTGGGCTCAGCCCCACTGTACAGTGAGGAAGAGCTAACAGAGGGCGGTCAGGAACGGGGGGAGACATCCGCCTCTTCAGCAGCCAGGCGAAGAAGTACTGGCGAGGAGAGTGGCTCGGTAGCCGGTCTAGAGACAGGTCTGTCTCCTGACCCACACGCAGCCGAGGGGGCTAGTAGTGAGGCGGAGACCCTAATTGATGATGATGAGGCTGATCACACTTGGCAGCCTCGTCGTCATCAGGCTATTGCTTCCGCATCATCAGGAGAACAGGATGCCAGCTTGCCAGCGAGCAAAACAGTCGGTGGGTTGCCCAGGAGGCAGCAGGGTCGCAGCAGTGTCAGTGGAGCCAAACGGCCACGGAGTAGAGCACCAGCTCCACTGCAGCCTACCACCACGGCCAGTAGTGGTGCTGGTGTGCACGGAGGAAGTAGCAGTCAGCCAGTGAGGAGTATCGGGGGCAAAGTTTCCTACTCGGCGGTGTGGCAATTTTTCGTCAAGCCGCCCGAGGAAGTAAACGTAGCCGTATGTCGACTATGTGGCCAGAAAGTCAAGCGTGGCCAGGGGGCCAATGTTGGGACTACAGCGTTGTGTCAGCATATGCAGCGTCGCCATTCGGTGGCCTGGGAAAACCGTGATAAAGATACGGCGGTTCTGCCTGCCCCAGCCCCCGCTCCATCACCCGCTCCGTTACTTGCTCCGTCACCCGACGTCAATCGCCCTCTATCAGCCAGTCAAGGCTCCAACACCTCTGCTGAGGGGAGTTGTCGCTCGTTGGCATCTTCCGCTCGTTCAGATGCTCCTTCTCCTGCTACTCCTCTTCACAGATTCCGTCAGCAGTCTTTCTTGGAATCCGTTTCCAAGAGACAACAGTTTGCGAGCACGCACCCGACGGTGCAGAAGCTGAACGTCCTCCTGTCCAAGTTGCTGGTGCTGCAGTCCCTCCCTTTCAAAGTGGTGGACTCAGCACCTTTCCGAGAAATGATGGCTTGTGCCGAGCCGCGGTGGAGAGTGCCAAGCCGGCATTTCTTCGCCAAAAAGGCAGTGCCAGCCCTGCATTCACATGTAGAAGAGATGGTGGGCCAGTCTTTGAGCATGTCGGTCTCTGCCAAAGTGCACGGCAGCGCCAACGTGTGGAGCTGTAACTACGGTCAGGGACAGTACATGTCATTTACGGCCCACTGGGTGAACGTGGTGCCGGCACAGCCGCACCAGCAACTTGGACAGGTCACGCCGCTTTTGCCTCCACGTTTGCACGTCCTTGGTCCAGCAAAGATGTCCGCCTCTACCACCTCTTCTTCCGCCGTGTCCTCAGCCGCCACCCCCGTGCCAAGTCCCATTACCCGACCGGCATATCACATGTGCAGGGCGCAACGGTGTCACGCTGTGCTGCACCTGGTATGCCTTGGCGAACGTAGTCACACAGGGGAGGAACTTCTGAGTGTAATGAACAGAGAAATCGACAGATGGCTGTCTCCGCGCAAACTGAAAATCGGAACCATGTTGACCGACAACGGAAAGAACATGGTGTCTGCTCTGCGTCAAGGAAGGTTGTGCCATGCGCCATGCATGGCTCACGTGTTCAATCTGGTTGTCAAGCGGTTCCTAAAATCCACCATCCCACTGCAAGACATCCTTAAAATGTCACGTAAACTTTGCATGCATTTCAGCCATTCCTACACCGCAAAGCACACCCTCCTTGAGCTGCAGCGGCAGAACGGAATTCCACAGCATCGCCTGATCTGCGACGTTGCAACAAGGTGGAATTCAACCCTACACATGTTAGACCGCCTTTACGAACAGCGAAAGGCCATCACCGATTTCCTGATGTTACAAGCGGATAAAGGTACTCCCCTGTGTAACTTCGATGTCAGCCATTGGCAGCTCATGCGTGACACCTGCCGCTTGCTCAGGCCCTTTGAGGAGGCCACGCTATTCGTGAGTCGGCAGGACTATGGGATGAACGACGTCATTCCTCTGTTGCACGTCCTGGAACAAATGCTGTTAACAATGGCTGGTCAGGGTGCGGTAGACGTGGCGCACAGATCTCAACGCCACATGACCCCTGTGGGGGCAGGACAGGAAGAAGAGGAGGAGGTAGAGGAGGACATTGCTGCTCAGGAATTATTGAGTGAAATGGGTGGTTTTTCCACTCAGCGGACAGGAGTGGAGGAGCAGGAGCATCTGGTAGAGGAGGAGGAGGAGACAGAGGACCCAGACGCACCGTGGCAGTATGCTGTGGAGATGGAGGCAGGGAGTCCCTCGCATTCCTTGGCACAAATGGCCCATAGCATTCTCGGTTGCTTGCGTAGCGACAGCCGAATAATAACCATCAGACAGAGGGATGACTTTTGGCTGTCCACCTTGTTGGACCCTCGCTACCGTTCAAAAATGGTGGCTTTTTTCACACCTGCTGAGAGGGAGGCCAAAATAAAGTACTATAAAAACCACCTATGTAGTCATGCAGTATATAGCCCTATCGGCCACTTTCTGCCATCCAGTTGCTGTAGCCCCCATCACCACACTGTGCCACGGGCCCCTGTACCGCCTTCTCATACTGCTGCCAGATCCATCCTCTGCCATGTGCGTCTTTGTCGTCTGCTCACGCTGCTGGGTTCCAGTTTTAAACCTAGGCCTGTGTATGGCTTCCGAATACTGCTGCCTCCACCGCCACACTGCGCCATGTGCCTCTGTCGTCTGCTCACGCTGCTGACGGCTTCCGCTTTTTAACCGAGGCCTGTGTATGGCCTTCAATTGAAGCTGCTTCTGCTCCGCCACTCTGCCATGGGCCCCTGTACCGCCTCCTCATGCTGCTGCCAGGCCCGTAATCTGCCATGGGCCCCCGTACCGACTCCTCATGCTGCTGCCAGGCCCGTAATCTGTCATGGGCCCCTGTACCGCCTCCTCATGCTGCTGCCAGGTCCAGAGTGTCTCATGGGTCCCTGTACGGCCTCCCATTGCTGCTGTCTCCATCGCCACACTCTGCCATGTGCCACTTTCAGGTCTCCTCACACTGCTGGTGGTTTCCATTTTGTCATAGGGTGCTGTATGGCCTCCCATTGCTGCTGCCTCCACCGGGCCCCTGTACCGCCTCCTCATGCTGCTGCCAGGTCCAGAGTGTCTCATGGGTCCCTGTACGGCCTCCCATTGCTGCTGTCTCCATCGCCACACTCTGCCATGTGCCTCCCATTGCTGCTGTCTCCATCGCCACACTCTGCCATGTGCCACTTTCAGGTCTCCTCACACTGCTGGTGGTTTCCATTTTGTCATAGGTTGCTGTATGGCCTCCCATTGCTGCTGCCTCCACCGCCACACTGTGGCTCCACACTCTGGTTTTGGCCCCGTGACTGCCCAAATGAGTGAAGTGTGCGGTGATTCTAAGATCGACGGCACTCATCTGCATGTCATACTGACTGACAGTATTATTTCTCTTCCCCAGCAGACTCCAAGAGCATTTAAATTAAAGGTACAGTGTTCTGCACTAATATAAAGGCTCTCTGAAGCCTAGAAACACCCTTTTATAAGTTAAATTCGCAGCGAATATATTCGGCACAAAGCGAATTTAATCGGCGAATTCGGCGAATCAGCCGAACCGAATTTTTGAATAATTCGCTCATCTCTAGAGGTAATGCCGTGGGTGCGAAGAAGATCGTATACCGTCGTCTTTCCATTCATAAGACGGAACAACCTGCGAACCGGGAGCTTTATTGCCCTGACCCGCTGAGCAGCTTCTGGGATACCCAAGAGTTTGGCTTCTGTGGGGAATATGGTTGAAAACTGAAACTTAAAGGCATGTTGACGGAAGGGCACCAGTGTCAGTGCTCCGGAGGGAATATAGCTTCAAAGCTGACACTTAAAGGTATATCGACGGTCAGAGACCACAGGAAGTGGAGCTTGCGTCTTAAATCGACTGAATGTGGCAGACGTGAAACGTCTACGGGCCGTATATGAAACGGGTTGTTCCTCTTTCTGGAATAAGTGTTGGAAATGGCCACTCTTTTTGGTGTGGCGTTTTGTCTATTTAATTCCGATAACGGACTCTACTCCTCCGTGCAATCTAGTTACGAGACCCTGGGCAGGTCTGGGTCCAATTTGTGGTAGAGACTGGTTTTGTTCAGCCATGCTTGGGCGAGTAATAACAGGTCTGTGCTGCCCTTTGGTGTCTGGCTTAATGCGCACAACACTGAACGTCCCAGCATTTGTCAACGATTTGCCATTAAGTGATGCAAACCCGCTGAACCACGTTCATGAGGAGCCGGTACAGGGGGCCATGAATCAGTATCGACCTGGCAGCAGTGTGAGGAGACCCGAAAGTGGCACATGGCGCAGGGTGGCGGTGGAGGCAGCAGTATTCGGAAGCCATACACAGGCCTAGGTTAAAAAGCGGAAGCCGTCAGCAGCGTGAGCAGACGACAGAGGCACATGGCGCAGGGTGGCGGTGGAGGCAGCAGTATTCGGAAGACATACACAGGACTAGTTTAAAAAGCGGAAGCCGTCAGCAGCGTGAGCAGACGACAAAGACGCACATGGCAGAGGATGGATCTGGCAGCAGTATGAGAAGGCGGTACAGGGGCCCGTGGCACAGTGTGGTGATGGGGGCTACAACAACTGGATGCCAGAAAGTGGCCGATAGGGCTATATACTGCATGGAATTATAAAGTTGTAAAGACAGCGGCCTATAAGGCTATACACACTATAACAATCATGACTTGATTGACCATTGGCCTATAAGGCTATACACAGCATGAATATCATGACTTATTCTGAGAGTGGTTTGGAAGGCTATACACAAAAAGTAATTCATGAGCTGTCCGGACAGCGGACAATAAGTACATATATACAAATCAATTCATCAGCTGTCCAGCCAGCGGCCTCAAAGGCGACACATATAGAAAGCAATTCATGAGCTGTTCAGACAGCGGCCTCTAAGGCGACAGATATACAAAGCAATTCCCGAGGTGTTCAGGGAGCGGCCTGAACGGCTAGGTTATTACTAAATATATTTTTGTGGCCAAACATCGGCCTATAAATAGATGTCTACACAGTGACAAAAAATTATGTCGCCAGACAGCGGCCCCTAAGGTGACAGATATACAAAGCAATTCCCGCGAGCGCACAGGGCCCACAGTGTCTGAGGATGGACGTTGGCGCAGAAAGGCAGAGACCAGCTGACTACATAGGTGGTTTTTATAGTACTTTATTTTGGCCTCCCTCTCAGCAGGTGTGAAAAAGGCCACCATTTTTGAACGGTAGCGAGGGTCCAACAAGGTGGACAGCCAAAAGTCATCCCTCTGTCTGATGGTTATTATTCGGCTGTCGCTACGCAAGCAACCGAGCATGCTATGGGCCATTTGTGCCAAGGAATGCGAGGGACTCCCTGCCTCCATCTCCACAGCATACTGCCACGGTGCGTCTGGGTCCTCTGTCTCCTCCTCCTCCTCTACCAGATGCTCCTGCTCCTCCACTCCTGTCCGCTGAGTGGAAAAACCACCCATTTCACTCAATAATTCCTGAGCACCAATGTCCTCCTCTACCTCCTCCTCTTCTTCCTGTCCTGCCCCCACAGGGGTCATGTGGCGTTGAGATCTGTGCGCCACGTCTACCGCACCCTGACCAGCCATTGTTAACAGCATTTGTTCCAGGACGTGCAACAGAGGAATGACGTCGTTCATCACATAGTCCTGCCAACTCACGAATAGCGTGGCCTCCTCAAAGGGCCTGAGCAAGCGGCAGGTGTCACGCATGAGCTGCCAATGGCTGACATCTAAGTTACACAGGGGAGTACCTTTATCCGCTTGTAACATCAGGAAATCGGTGATGGCCTTTCGCTGCTCGTAAAGGCGGTCTAACATGTGTAGGGTTGAATTCCACCTTGTTGCAACGTCGCAGATCAGGCGATGATGTGGAATTCCGTTCTGCCGCTGCAGCTCAAGGAGGGTGTGCTTTGCGGTGTAGGAATGGCTGAAATGCATGCAAAGTTTACGTGACATTTTAAGGATGTCTTGCAGTGGGATGGTGGATTTTAGGAACCGCTTGACAACCAGATTGAACACGTGAGCCATGCATGGCGCATGGCACAACCTTCCTTGACGCAGAGCAGACACCATGTTCTTTCCGTTGTCGGTCAACATGGTTCCGATTTTCAGTTTGCGCGGAGACAGCCATCTGTCGATTTCTCTGTTCATTACACTCAGAAGTTCCTCCCCTGTGTGACTACGTTCGCCAAGGCATACCAGGTGCAGCACAGCGTGACACCGTTGCGCCCTGCACATGTGATATGCCGGTCGGGTAATGGGACTTGGCACGGGGGTGGCGGCTGAGGACACGGCGGAAGAAGAGGTGGTAGAGGCGGACATCTTTGCTGGACCAAGGACGTGCAAACGTGGAGGCAAAAGCGTCGTGACCTGTCCAAGTTGCTGGTGCGGCTGTGCCGGCACCACGTTCACCCAGTGGGCCGTAAATGACATGTACTGTCCCTGACCGTAGTTACAGCTCCACACGTTGGCGCTGCCGTGCACTTTGGCAGAGACCGACATGCTCAAAGACTGGCCCACCATCTCTTCTACATGTGAATGCAGGGCTGGCACTGCCTTTTTGGCGAAGAAATGCTGGCTTGGCACTCTCCACCGCGGCGCGGCACAGGCCATCATTTCTCGGAAAGGTGCTGAGTCCACCACTTGGAAAGGGAGGGACTGCAGCACCAGCAACTTGGACAGGAGGACGTTCAGCTTTTGCACCGTCGGGTGCGTGCTCGCAAACTGTTGTCTCTTGGAAACGGATACCAAGAAAGACTGCTGACGGAATCCGTGAAGAGGAGTAGCAGGAGAAGGAGCATCTGAACGAGCGGAAGATGCCAACGAGCGACAACTCCCCTCAGCAGAGGTGTTGGAGCCTTGACTGGCTGATAGAGGGCGATTGACGTCGGGTGACGGAGCAAGTAACGGAGCGGGTGATGGAGCGGGGGCTGGGGCAGGCAGAACCGCCGTATCTTTATCACGGTTTTCCCAGGCCACCGAATGGCGACGCTGCATATGCTGACGCAACGCTGTAGTCCCAACATTGGCCCCCTGGCCACGCTTGACTTTCTGGCCACATAGTCGACATACGGCTACGTTTACTTCCTCGGGAGGCTTGACAAAAAATTGCCACACCGCCGAGTAGGAAACTTTGCCCCCGCTACTCCTCACTGGCTGACTGCTACTTCCTCCGTGCACACCGGCACCACTACTGGCCGTGGTGGTAGGCTGCAGTGGAGCTGGTGCTCTACTCCGTGGCCGTTTGCCTCCACTGACACTGCTGCGACCCTGCTGCCTCCTGGGCAACCCACCGACTGTTTTGCTCGCTGGCAAACTGGCACCCTCTTCTCCTGATGATGCGGAAGCAATAGCCTGATGACGACGAGGCTGCCAAGTGCGATCAGCCTCATCATCATCAATTAGGGTCTCCGCCTCACTACTAGCCCCCTCGGCTGCGTGTGGGTCAGGAGACAGACCTGTCTCTAGACCGGCTACCGAGCCACTCTCCTCGCCAGTACTTCTTCGCCTGGCTGCTGAAGAGGCGGATGTCTCCCCCCGTTCCTGACCGCCCTCTGTTAGCTCTTCCTCACTGTACAGTGGGGCTGAGCCCACAGCATGCGATACTTCGCTTGGTGAGGGAACACCAAAGGACAGGGGCAGGTCGAGGACACGTGATTTCAGTGGGCTTGCTCCCGGGCCATGCCAACTAACGGTTGTGTCTGACGTACCCACCGACCGTTGGCTGTAGGTGTCAGAGGTGACCTGGGAAGAGGAAGACGACCGAGTCAACCAATCGATGACGGCAGGGTTGTCGGTGGAGACACGACCGCTGGATGACACCGGGAGCACTGGCCTCTGGCTGCGAATAGTGCTGCCTCGACCCCTTCCTCTGCTGCCACGTCTGCTCGCTCCTGAAACATTGCCTCCTCTGCCACTCCTCTGCATGTTGTCTGACATACTCTTTAATTCAATAAGCACCCCAAAAATAAAACCGGATTTAACTCTTTGAACGTACAATAGTGGTTGTGAAGCAGAAAGTCAGTTTATTGTACACAATCGGTCAATTGCAGCTTGCCGTTGGCTGGCAACTGTACGTTTATGTCACTGGAATGCACTAATCACCCAAAAAATATTACCGCCAGCCGGCGTGTAAATGGATTTAACTCTTTGAACGTACAATAGTGGTTGTGAAGTAGAAAGTCAGTTTATTTTGCACAATCGGCAAACTGCAGCACCAATTGTGCACGACAGCCACCAAAAAAAAAAAGGGTGTATGTCACTTTAAATTTTTGATTCTTTGATAGCTGTGTCCCTGAGTAACGATTCTGTGTCCCTGAGTAACGATTCTGTGTCCCTGAGTAACGATTCTGTGTCCCTGAGTAACGATTCTGTGGCCCTAAAGTCTCTGTGGCCCTAACTCTGTCCCTTAATACAGACAGGTCTGTCTCTCTTGAATGACCGGAGGCTAATGGAGAATTCTAAGATGGCCGCGATTTATAGTGTTGGCTGGCTGCTGATTGGCTAATGCGATCACATGTCATGAATGCATTATGGGTCAGCGCGCCTTGTCTGCGCGCCTTCCCAGAGATCCCCGCCCCATCTTCTCTGTCCATTTTCTCCGTGGCCACACATGTCGCCGCCATTTTTGGGAAAATTCGATTCGTGCATCCAAAGTTTGCTAATCTTCGGATTCGTCGCGAATAGAATTTTTCCAAATCTTCGGAACGAATTCCACTTCGTCATGTTCGATTCACTCATCTCTAGCTACTTTGTATCTCTCTTTTGTCAGGAGTGCCTGAAATCAGCATGGGGGAGATCTTTTTAACATTCGGCAGCTATTTTTTTTATAAGCCGGTTCTCACTCCTTCTATGACCTTGGCTGACTTCAGATGCGGCAAGGAGACTCGGAGTATCGCCGAAGTTTGCAGAGACCTCTCTGGGGTGCAACTATCCTGTCACCGATAAAAAGCCGGCTCTGATTAAGACGTCACTTTGGAAGAAGATGCAGATCACAGGAGGTTTGAAGTCACACTGAAAACTGCGATAGTGACATTCAGTTTTTTTTTTATTGCGCTGCAGAAGTCTTCCTTAAAGGGTTTGTGACAAGCTGTTTGGAAACTTTAACTTGTGGCTTTTATCTGACAGCAACTGTCACGGCGAGAGGCAATGCGAAGTCCCGGCAGACAGACAATTGTGTTTTATTAATCGTGTCTCTGGGCGGCATTATGCCGCCTTTTGATAAAGGGGAACTCAGAATGAACATGCTGCATATAACCTACGGTGAGGATAACAAGGTCAGATAAGGGACGGCTATAAAAAAGTATAAAAGGTCTGATAGGTAAAATACAAAATGATGGCTAATGTTAAGGCTCGTGCACAGGAACACTTTGAAGAGCCATTGACTGCCATTCAGGTGTAGCACCCTCCTAGTGTACTGCAGGCTGGTAGGCACAGCCCTGGCCAAAAGTTTTGCGAATGACACAAACAATAATGTTTACAAAGTCTGCTGCTTCAGTGTTTTTAGATCTTTTTGTCAGATGTTACTATGGTATACTGACGTATAATTACAAGCATTTCATAAGTGTCAAAGGCTTTTATTGGCAATTACATTCAGTTTATGCAGAGTCAATATTTATAGTGATGACCCTTCTTCTTCAAGACCTCTGCAATTTGCCCTGGCGTGCTGTCAGTCAACTTCTGGGCCACATCCTGACTGGTGGAAGCCCATTCTTGCATAATCAATGCTTGGAGTTTGTCAGAATGTGTGGGGTTTTTTTTGTTCACCCGCTTCTTGAGGGTTGACCACAAGTTCTCAATGGGATTAAGGTCTGGGGATTTTCCTGGCCATGGACTCATAATTTTGATGTTTTGTTCCCCAAGCCACTTAGTTATCACTTTTGGCTTATGGCAAGGTGCTCCATCATGCTGGAAAAGGCATATGTGATGGGAGTGACTTTGGGTGGGGGGCCCATGGAACACAGCTCATGTTGGAGGGGTGGGGAGACCCCTGTCTCAGCTCTCCATATCCCTCCTATGTGTAAGTCACCCTGTGCCTGTTAGGGGTACAGGGTGGAATGTCCTGATATTGTGTAGACATTATAGGTGGGGTGTGGGGGTTGTTCATTGTCTACTGTCATGTGGTGCATCCCATTGTTCTATTGTGTGTCTTGCTTGGGAGCAAACTATTATGGGATGTATGTGTTTGTGTATTGGCTTGGTGGGGGGGTGTCTGCTGATGTGTCTCTGGTTGCTAGATTTGGTTTGCACCGCCCTGTGTCCATATGCAGGTAGGGGGGTTGTACACTTGAATGTTTATTTCTTGTGTCTGTGTTAAAATAAAGCAGTCTATTTCCTGGTTTCATTCAAAGGTGGTGTCCGTGGATCTGTGTTCGGACAGGGGAGCGGGAGTCTAACAGAAATATCCTAGTGCAGTTGGGGTCCGGTTCCGTTACAGCATTGTTCATCACCAAGCTGTTCTTGGATGGTTGGGAGAAGCTGCTCTCGGAGGATGGTTGGGAAAAGCTGCTCTCGGAGGATGGTTGGGAAAAGCTGCTCTCGGAGGATGGTTGGGAGAAGCTGCTCTCGGAGGATGGTTGGGAGAAGCTGCTCTCCGAGAATGATTGGGAGAAGCTGCTCTCCGAGAATGATTGGGAGAAGTTGCTCTCGGAGAATGGTTGGGTAATCTCGGAGGATGGCTGGAAGAAGTTGCTCTCGGAGGATGGTGGGGAGAAGTTGCTCTCGGAGGATGGTTGGGAGAAGTTGCTCACGGAGGATGGTAGGGAGAAGTTGCTCTCGGAGGATGGTTGGGAGAAGTTGCTCACGGAGGATGGTTGGGAGAAGCTGCTCTCGGAGGATGGTCGTGAGAAGTTAATCTCGAAGGATGGCTGGGAGATGTTGCTCTCGGAGGAGGGTCAGGAGAAGTTGCTCTCGGAGGATGGTCGGGAGAAGTTGTTCTCGGAGGATGGTCGGGAGAAGTTGCTCTCGGAGGATGGTTGGGAGAAGTTGCTCTCGGAGGATGGTATGGAGAAGTTGCTCTCGGAGGAGGGTCAGGAGAAGTTGCTGTCGGAGGATGGTTGGGAGAAGTTGCTGTCGGAGGATGGTTTGGAGAAGTTGCTCTCGGAGGATGGTTGGGAGAAGTTGCTCTCGGAGGATGGTTGGGAGAAGTTGCTCTCGGAGGATGGTTGAGAGAAGTTGCTCTCATAGGATGGTTGGGAGAAGCTGCTCTCGGAGGATGGTTGGGAGAAGTTGCTCTCGGAGGATGGTTGGGAGAAGTTGCTCTCGGAGGATGGTTGGGAGAAGTTGCTCTCGGAGGATGGTTGAGAGAAGTTGCTCTCATAGGATGGTTGGGAGAAGCTGCTCTCGGAGGATGGTTGGGAGAAGTTGCTCTCGGAGGATGGTTGGGAGAAGTTGCTCTCGGAGGATGGTAGGGAGAAGTTGCTCTCGGAGGATGGTTGAGAGAAGTTGCTCTCGGAGGATGGTTGGGAGAAGTTGCTCTAGGAGGATGGTTGGGAGAAGTTGCTCTCGGAGGATGGTTGGGAGAAGTTGCTCTCGGAGGATGGTGGAGAGAAGTTGCTCTCGGAGGATGGTTGGCAGAAGTTGCTCTCGGAGGAGGGTTGGGAGAAGTTTCTCTCGGAGGATGGTTGGGAGAAGTTGCTCTCGGAGGATGGTTGGGAGAAGTTTCTCTCGGAGGATGGTTGGGAGAAGTTTCTCTCGGAGGATGGTTGGGAGAAGTTGCTCTCGGAGGATGGTTGGAAGAAGTTTCTCTCAGAGGATGGTTGGGAGAAGTTGCTCTCGGAGGATGGTTGGGAGAAGTTGCTCTCGGAGGATGGTTGGGAGAAGTTGCTCTCGGAGGATGGTTGGGAGAAGTTGCTCTCGGAGGATGGTTGGGAGAAGTTGCTCTCGGAGGATGGTTGGGAGAAGTTGCTCTCGGAGGATAGTTGGGAGAAGTTGCTCTCGGAGGATGTTTTTGGACCATTCTCTATTCATGGCTATGTTCTTGGGCAAAATTGTAAGTGAGCCCACTCCCTTGGCTGAGAAGCAACCCCACACATGAATGGTCTCAGGAGGCTTTACTATTGGCATGACACAGGACTGATGGTAGCGCTCAACTTTTCAAGGTTTTTTTTCCGAATGCCACAAACAATTGGAAAGGGGATACATCAGAGATAATGACTTTACCCCAGTCCTCAGCAGTCCAATCCTTGTACCTTTTGAAGAATATCAGTTTGTCCCTGATGTTATTCCTGGATAGAAGTGGTTTCTTTGCTGCCCTTTTTGACACCAGGCCATCCCCCAAAAATCTTTGTCTCACTGTGTGCGCACTCACACCTTCCTGCTGCTATTCCTGAACAATCTCTGCACTGGTGGTGAGCGGGGGGAGGGAATGCTAAGACGCATCTACCCTGTGTGTGTTTCAGGGATGGACCATCAGCAATGGGGGTTAGTAGAAGATCCATGTGGAGGTGGTGTCCAAATCCATCTGGTAGTGACCCGATCCCACAGCTGAATCAATTTTAGGAGATGGTCCTAGCGCTTTCTGGACTTTCTTGAGCACCCTGAAGCCTTCTTCACAACAAATGAACCTCTCTTTTTAAAGTTCTTGATGATCTGATAAATCGTTGATTTAGGTGCAATCTTAATAACAGCAATATCCTTGTCTGTGAATCCCTTCTTGTGCAAAGCAATGATGACTGCACGTGTTTCCTTGCAGGTAACCATTGTTAACAGAGGGAGAACAATGATTTCAAGCACCACCCTCCTTTTAAAGCTTCCAGTCTCTTATTCTAACTCAATCAGCACAACAGAGTGACCTCCAGCCTTGTCCTCACCAACTCTGACACCTGCATTAATGAGAGAATCGCTGATATGATGTCAGCTGGTCCTTTTGTGACAGGGCTGAAAAGCAGTGGAATTTTTTTGGGGGGATTACGTTCATTTTTATGGCAAAGAGGGACCTAGCAATTAATTGTAATTCATGTGATCAATCTTCATAACATTCTGGAGTATCCTGGCCATCTCCCATCCCTACACTGTACACACACAGTGTGAACGCACAGCACATACTTGAGTTGAAATCCGATCATGTGCCCAACTTTTTCTACTCATCAGCATTCTTATTGTTAGTGTTTTTATGTGTGACCCAAAACAATTCCTCTTCTTTCAATGTGGCCCAGGAGAGTCAAAAACTTGAACTCCCCTGTTTTAGAGCATACTAGAAACACAGAGGCAGAAAAGACAGTATCACGTACCTGGTGATGGAGGCCAATAGAGAGAGAGCTTCCCTTGCGGCTAAGTCCTGGACTCCCCTGAGAGTGGGACAGCGGGAGTCAGGCCCAAAGTTGCACAGGTCGCCTGTAGGAGTGCTGGTTGGTGGTCCACTCAGAAGCACAGCTGGTGGAGATAGGTCTGCAGACAGGAGGCGCCTGTGCGTGGTATGCAAGCCCTTCCAGGATTTAGATGTTTACTGGGTAGTTGGTTCAAGCCAAGGTCAGGTAGCAGGTGAGAATCAGAGCAGACGTAGTCAGATGAGATAGCCGAGGTCATACACAGAGGAGCGAGAGAGAGTATCTGTAAGCCTGGCCTAGGTCAGATCAGGGGTAAATCAGAGTAGACAGGTCCAGGAGCAAGCCGAGTCGGTAACAGGAAATCATGGGTCAAAGTCACAGGAAACAGGAAAACGGCATGGGGAGCTAGAGATCATCCAGCAACTTGAGGAAGTAACGGGCGGACTGACAAATCATGGGGCCCCCGGGCAATAGGGGATCATGGGACCCCTGTGTCCATGCCCAAACTCAAAAAAGCCTATGAAAAAGGTACCAGGAGCATCTCATGGGGCCCCCTACTGACCCCGGGCCCTCGGACAGTGCCCGAGTTTCCAGATGGTTAGTCCGCCCCTGGGAAGTAATGAGCCTCCTTATAAAGGCCAGACTGAGGCTGATGTGTCCTTCTGCGGCCATGCAGAGAACTGGCAGAAATGCCAGATCTTCCAGAACCTCTGCCATGGACAGGACCCTGACAGACAGAGTGAGCAGCCTGTGTCTTTAATGGAACTCCAGCCAATCCTTTGGAAGGTGTGCACAGCAGGTGGTTAGAGAGTTCATAAATAGTCCGATGCCTGAGCAGCAGTGCATATTTTCTGGGTCTAGTCCTCCTGGAAGGGACCCCTGGTGCAGGGGCTCTGTCCTGAGGCAGAATACTAGAAGGAGCCATCAGGAAGCCACCGAGGTCCCAGCTGAACTTAGCTGGGGGGGGCCTATTCACAAGCTGAAGTCCTGGAGTCAAGATGGATCAGAAGAAGCTCACTGGAGAGAGCCAGGAGGAAGTTGGTGAGGAAGGGAAGGGGGGTGATAAGATTAGGAATAGGGTATGACGGAGGTTGGCCAGGACCCTGGCCAAAAGGAGCAACATCTTTCTTCTCTTTTCTTTCAATTTTTTTCCCCTTACATCTTTCTCAGCCAGGACCCCTCTATTGGAGACCATTGGCTCTATTCCAAATGTTCTGATTCATTTAGTAGACATTGGAAACCAGTTAATCTGAGATAGGACCTTGAACTGACTGTGACAGGAAGGATTGATCATCACCTTACTCTGGATGCCTGTGCAATAGATGGGATTGCATGGGGTGGGAACCCTGCCATGTGCTTGGCAATAAGATCAGTTGAATTTCTCGTACATTTAGCAAATAATGTTCATGTTTCACGACCCACTGTTAAACAAGGCTCTTCATCTAATTACTGAACCGAACATATACATATATACAGGTGAAACTCGAAAAATGAGAATATGGTGCAAAAGATCATTTATTTCAGTGCAGCAACTTAAAAGGTGAAACTAATATATGAGACTCATTACATGCAAAGCAAGATAGTTCAAGCCGTGATTTGTCATCATTGTGATGATTATGGCTTACAGCTCATGAAAACCCCAAATCCACAATCTCATAAAATGAGAATATTCCATGCAATCAATAAAACAAGGATTGTACATAGAACAATATCGGACCTCTGAAAAGTAGAAGCTGCATATGTACTCAGTACTTGGTTTGGGCCCCTTTTGCAGCAATTACTGCCTCAATGCGGCGTGGCATGGAAGCTATCAGCCTGTGGCACTGCTGAGGTGTTATGGAAGACCAGGATGCTTCAATAGCGGCCTTCAGCTCTTCTGCATTGTTCGGTCTCATGTCTCTCATCTTTCTCTTTTTTCTATGGGGTTCAGGTCAGGCGAGTTTGCTGGCCAATCAAGCACAGTAATCCCACGGTCATTGAACCAGGTTTTGGTGCTTTTGGCAGTGTGGGCGGTGCCAAGTCCTGCTGGAAAATGAAGTCAGCATCCCCATAAAGCTTGTCAGTGGAAGGAAGCATGAAGTGCTCCAAAATCTCCTGGTAGACGGCTGCGTTGACCCTGGACTTAATGAGGCACAGTGGACCAACACCAGCAGATGACATGGCTCCCCAAATCAACACAAACTGTGGAAACTTCACACTGGACTTCAAGCATCTTGCAGTGTGTGCCTCTCCATTCTTCCTCCATACTCGGGGTCCTTGTGCCTCTCCATTCTTCCTCCATACTCGGGGTCCTTGTGCCTCTCCATTCTTCCTCCATACTCGGGGTCCTTGGGCCTCTCCATTCTTCCTCCATACTCGGGGTCCTTGTGCCTCTCCATTCTTCCTCCATACTCGGGGTCCTTGGGCCTCTCCATTCTTCCTCCATACTCGGGGTCCTTGGGCCTCTCCAATCTTCCTCCATACTCGGGGTCCTTGGGCCTCTCCATTCTTCCTCTATGCTTGGGGTCCTTGGGCCTCTCCATTCTTCCTCCATACTCGGGGTCCTTGTGCCTCTTTATTCTTCCTCCATGCTCGGGGTCCTTGTGCCTCTCCATTCTTCCTCCATGCTCGGGGTCCTTGTGCCTCTCCATTCTTCCTCCATACTCGGGGTCCTTGGGCCTCTCCATTCTTCCTCCATACTCGGGGTCCTTGGGCCTCTCCATTCTTCCTCCATGCTCGGGGTCCTTGTGCCTCTCCATTCTTCCTCCATACTCGGGGTCCTTGGGCCTCTCCATTCTTCCTCCATACTCGGGGTCCTTGGGCCTCTCCATTCTTCCTCCATACTCGGGGTCCTTGTGCCTCTCCATTCTTCCTCCATACTCGGGGTCCTTGTACCTCTCCATTCTTCCTCCATACTCGGTGTCCTTGTGCCTCTCCATTCTTCCTCCATACTCGAGTCCTTGGGTCTTTCCATTCTTCCTCCATACTCGGGGTCCTTGGGCCTCTCCATTCTTCCTCCATACTCCGGGTCCTTGGGCCTCTCCATTCTTCCTCCATATTCGGGTCCTTGGGCCTCTCCATTTTCCCTCCATACTCGGGGTCCTTGGTTTCCAAATGAGATGCAAAAGTTGCTCTCATCAGAAAAGAGGACTTTGGACCACTGAGCAACAGACCAGGTCTGTCTTTCTTTAGCCCAGGTAAGAGGCTTCTGACGTTGTTTGTTGTTCAGGAGCGGCTTGACAAGAGGAATACGACATTTGAAGGCCATGTCCAGGATCCGTCTGTGTGTGGTGGCTCTTGATGCACTGACTCCAGCCTCAGTCCACTCCTTGTGAAAGTCCCCAACACTTTTGAATGGCCTTTTCCTGACCATCCTCTCCAGGCTGCGGTCATCCCTGCTGCTTGTGCACCTTTTTCTTCCACACTTTTCCCTTCCACATAACTTTCTATTAATGTGCTTTGATACAGCACTTTGGGAACATCCAACTTCTTCTGCAATTACCTTTTGAGGCTTTCCCTCCTTATGGAGGGTGTTAGTGATGGTGTCAGGTCAGCAGTCTTTCCCATGATTGTGATTCCTACTGAACCAGACGGAGAGACCATTTAAAGGCTCAGGAACCCTTTGCAGGTGTTATGGCTTAATTATCTGATTAGAGTGGGACACTCTGAGCCGAGATTATTCCACCTTTTCACAATATTCTCATTTTCTGAGATTGTGGATTTGGGGTTTTCATGAGCTGTAAGCCATAATCATCACAATGATGACAAATCACGGCTTGAACTATCTTGCTTTGCATGGAATGAGTCTCATATATTAGTTTCACCTTTTAAGTTGCTGCACTGAAATAAATGAACTTTTGCACCATATTCTCATTTTTCGAGTTTCACCTGTACAGCGCTCAGCATAAATGACTCCACCCCTTCTGAAAAGTAAGATTTGAATCAATATCTCAATGAACACAAGAACAATTTCCAAAAATTTGACAAAACATGTGATCTCCAGCGTGGGACTTCCATGTTAAATGACACGTTGTGCGCCCGCTGCCTTCATCTGCTCTGCCGCTCTACCCACCAGATGTGCGCTCAATCGTTTGTAGCGAGCCCCCACCGCGCTCGCCGGTCACTTCAGTAGCAGACTTTGCTGTGGAGGGGGCCATTAAGTCACAGAGGAGGTATCCACTGTGCATGTCTGAAGAAAGAAGCTGCCGGCGGTGAGAATTCACAGACTTATCACTTCTGAAATAAAATCCGGGCATTCTATCCGGAGACCCCACCATGAGTGAGGAACAATGTATCATCAGCATCCACTTCTATTGTGCTTCATATGGGATGGAAATACTTTGAATTTTGATTTACCAGTTCAGCTCTCAGGCCTGTACACCCCTACGGAGCCAAGCGATCGTATCGTGTATTCAACTACAGATTTGTCATTAGTTGAAGTGTTCCTAAACCCCAGACCCCGCATTCACTATATCCGCTCTCCCCGGACCCCGCATTCACTATATCTGCTCTCCCCGGACCCCGCATTCACTATATCCGCTCTCCCCGGACCCCGCATTCACTATATCTGCTCTCCCCGGACCCCGCATTCACTATATCCGCTCTCCCCGGACCCCGCATTCACTATATCCGCTCTCCCCGGACCCCGCATTCACTATATCTGGTCTCCCCGGACCCCGCATTCACTATATCCGCTCTCCCCGGACCCTGCATTCACTATATCCGCTCTCCCCGGACCCTGCATTCACTATATCTGGTCTCCCCGGACCCTGCATTCACTATATCCGCTCTCCCCGGACCCCGCATTCACTATATCCGCTCTCCCCGGACCCTGCATTCACTATATCTGGTCTCCCCGGACCCCGCATTCACTATATCCGCTCTCCCTTGATCCCGCATTCACTATATCCACTCTCCCCGGACCCTGCATTCACTATATCCGCTCTCCCCGCACCCTGCATTCACTATATCCGCTCTCCCCGGACCCTGCATTCACTATATCCACTCTCCCCGGACCCTGCATTCACTATATCTGGTCTCCCCGGACCCTGCATTCACTATATCCGGTCTCCCCGGACCCCACATTCACTATATCCGCTCTCCCCGGACCCTGCATTCACTATATCTGCTCTCCCCGGACCCCGCATTCACTGTATCCGCTCTCTCTTGACCCCGCATTCACTATATCCGCTCTCTCCAGACCCTGCATTCACTATATCCGCTCTCCCCGGACCCCGCATTCACTATATCCGGTCTCCCCGGACCCTGCATTCACTATATCCACTCTCTCTTGACCCCGCATTCACTATATCCGCTCTCCCCGGACCCTGCATTCACTATATCCACTCTCTCTTGACCCCGCATTCACTATATCCGCTCTCCCCGGACCCTGCATTCACTATATCCGCTCTCCCAGGACCCCGCATTCACTATATCCGCTCTCCCCGGACCCCGAATTCACTATATCCGCTCTCCCCGGACCCCGCATTCACTATATCCTCTCTCCCCGGACCCCGAATTCACTATATCTGCTCTCCCAGGACCCCGCATTCACTATATCTGGTCTCCCACAATACACAGAACAGTAAATATAAACTACTAAATCCCTTTTTTCATCCGCAGTATATAGCAGTCTTGTGAAGTCTATCAGTGTCCAGCAGCGCACTGGTTAAAACTTTGTAGGAGGAGCTTTCTTTCTGCTCTAAGCGGATGCAGAATCCCCAACCCTCATTGCTGATTGGCCCTGTGCTGATCACATGCACTCTCTCAAGAACACAAAAAAAAAAACTCTCTAGCAATACACACTAAACTGAGCATGTGCAGAGTGTTTCCACAGGATATGTGTTATCAGTAGATAAGAGGGGGACACTGGAAGAAGGGGAGGATCAGAGAAGACAGGATCAAACAACCTTTTTTACACAATGCAGAGGATTAACCCCTTAGATCCCACAGTGAGTATAACAAGCATGCTTCCCTGCATCTACAGACGGATTGTACTGTTGTGGGTTCAGGAACACTTACATTGCCCTTCTCTATGTGTATGCGGACGGCGGCACTGTAATTATTTGAACCACTTGCCCATCACGCTATAGCTGACCGATGGCTACAGCGCAGATCTCCAGTATAGGAGGATGTCCATGGATGTCCTCCCACCTGCGCGCCTCCTGAGCGCCCCCTTGGGCATGCATTGGGCGCGCTCCGTGACCACCATATCTGTTGGACACCACTGGTCACAGATCATGTGATCAGCTACATCCAATCACATCTGGTCTCATGTAAACAGACACACTGCATCTGTGGGAGGAAAGGAGAGATGAAAATTGTCAAGTCTGACAGTACATTGTTTACACTGATCATCAGTGCCAATCAGTGCAACTTATCAGTGTCCATCAGTGTGGCCTTTGTCTCTCTCTATCTCCCGTCTGATCGATGTTTATAAACAATGTTACTTTGTCTCTCTCTATCTCCCGTCTGATCGATGTTTATAAACAATGTTACTTTGTATCTTTCTATCTCCCGTCTGATCGATGTTTATAAACAATGTTACTTTGTGTCTCTCTATTTCCCGTCTGATCGATCTTTATAAACAATGTTACTTTGTGTCTCCCGTCTGATCGATGTTTATAAACAATGTTACTTTGTATCTCTCTATATCCCGTCTGATGGTTATAAACAATGTTACTTTGTATCTCTCCATCTCCCGTCTGATCGATGTTTATAAACAATGTTACTTTGTATCTCTCTATCTCCCATCTGATTGATGTTTAAAAACAATGTTACTTTGTATCTCCCGTCTGATCGATGTTTATAAACAATGTTACTATGTATCTGTCTATCTCCTGTCTGATCGATGTTTATAAACAATGTTACTTTGTATCTCCCGTCTGATCGATGTTTATAAACAATGTTACTTTGTATCGCTCTATTTCCCGTCTGATCGATGTTTATAAACAATGTTACTTTGTATCTCTCTATCTCCCGTCTGATCGATGTTTATAAACAATGTTACTTTGTATCTCTCTATCTCCCGTCTGATCGATGTTTATAAACAATGTTACTTTGTATCTCTCCATCTCCCGTCTGATCGATGTTTATAAACAATGTTACTTTGTATCTCTCTATCTCCCATCTGATCGATGTTTATAAACAATGTTACTTTGTATCTCTCTATCTCCTGTCTGATCGATGTTTATAAACAATGTTACTTTGTATCTCCCGTCTGATCGTTGTTTATAAACAATGTTACTTTGTGTCTCCCGTCTGATCGATGTTTATAAACAATGTTACTTTGTATCTCTCTATCTCCCGTCTGATCGATGTTTATAAACAATGTTACTTTGTATCTCTCTATCTCCCCTCTGATCGATGTTTATAAACAATGTTACTTTGTATCTCTCCATCTCCCATCTGATCGATGTTTATAAACAATGTTACTTTGTGTCTCCCATCTGATTGATGTTTATAAACAATGTTACTTTGTATCTCTCTATCTCCCGTCTGATAGATGTTTATAAACAATGTTACTTTGTATCTCTCTATCTCCCGTCTGATAGATGTTTATAAACAATGTTACTTTGTATCTCTCTATCTCCCGTCTGATCGATGTTTATAAACAATGTTACTTTGTATCTCTCTATCTCCCGTCTGATCGATGTTTATAAACAATGTTACTTTGTATCTCTCTATCTCCCGTCTGATCGATGTTTATAAACAATGTTACTTTGTATCTCTCCATCTCCCGTTTGAACGATGTTTATAAACAATGTTACTTTGTATCTCTCCATCTCCCGTCTGATAGATGTTTATAAACAATGTTACTTTGTATCTCTCCATCTCCCGTCTGATCGATGTTTATAAACAATGTTACTTTGTATCTCTCTATCTCCCGTCTGATCGATGTTTATAAACAATATTACTTTGTATCTCTCTATCTCCCGTCTGATCGATGTTTATAAACAATGTTACTTTGTATCTCCCGTCTGATCGATGTTTATAAACAATGTTACTTTGTATCGCTCTATTTCCCGTCTGATCGATGTTTATAAACAATGTTACTTTGTATCGCTCTATTTCCCGTCTGATCGATGTTTATAAACAATGTTACTTTGTAAACTATCACATCCCCAGTGACACAGAATGGGATGACGTCATCGGGGGTCCTACTTGTAACAATTCGATATGAATCCAATGATACAAAAACGATCATGTAGAACGATGTGACGATCGCCCTCAGAATGGCGCTTCCAATCCCCCTTTAAGGGTCGTCCTCTCGTTTCTTCGATCGTCTTAGTAAAATTGCTTATTGGATGGACGGCATTTGACTTAAGTGTCCTACCGAGAAAGCCGTAAACATGACGCACGGCAGTGATTAACGAGGGCCCGTAGTGCTGATCAGGGGCCCGTATATTACCCCCCCCACAGTTAATGGTGGGGGGGAGATATATGGGGCTGTGCTGTACAAGTGACCTTTCCATTGACTGTGCGGCTCCATACATCTCCGGGATCTCCGTATATCTCCGGGCGCTCAATACCGATGACTGCGCTAATTGGATGAAGAAATTCCCTCCGCTCCCGACACCGAGATCCATCCATCCATCCATCCCTCAGCCGGTGTAATTACACACAGGAGTCCTGAGTGCTGCATGAAGATCCCGCCATTGCCAGGACGGCTGTCTTCTCTGGTGCCCATAGGGGGGTCTGTGTGTGCGGGGGGGTCCCTCTGTATCTGGGGGGGGTCTCTGTATGTGTGGGGGTCCCTCTGTATGTGGGGCGGTCCCTCTGTATGTGTGGGGGTCCCTCTGTATGTGGGGGGTCCCTCTGTATGTGGGAGGTCCCTCTGCATGTAGGGGGGTCTCTGTATGTGGGGGGGTCCCTCTGTATGTGGGGGGGTCCCTCTGCATGTAGGGGGGTCTCTGTATGTGGGGGGGTCCCTCTGTATGTGGGAGGTCCCTCTGTATGTAGGGGGGTCTCTGTATGTGGAGGGGTCCCTCTGTATGTGGGGGTTCCTCTGTGTGTGGGGGGTCCCTCTGTATGTGAGGGGGTCTCTGTATGTGTGGGGGGTCCCTCTGTATGTGGGGGGTCTCTGTATGTGTGGGGGGTCCCTCTGTATGTGGGGGGGTCTCTGTATGTGTGGGGGGGTCCCTCTGTATGTGGGGGGTGGTCCCTCTGTATGTGGGGGGGTCTCTGTATGTGGGGGGGTCTCTGTATGTGTGGGGGGATCCCTCTGTATGTGGGGGGTCCCTCTGTATGTGGGGGGGTCTCTGTATGTGTGGGGGGATCCCTCTGTATGCGGGGGTCCCTCTGTATGTGGGGGTCTCTGTATGTGGGGGGGTCTCTGTATGTGTGGGGGGATCCCTCTGTATGTGGGGGGTCCCTCTGTATGTGGAGGGTCCCTCTGTATGTGAGGGGATCCCTCTGTATGTGGGGGGGGGGGTCTCTGTATGTGGGGGGGTCCCTTTGTATGTGGGGGTCCCTCTGTATGTGGGGTGATCCCTCTGTATGTGGGGGGTCCCTCTATACGTGGGGGGTCCCATTGTCTGTGGGGGGTCCCTCTGCATGTGGGGGGAATCCCTCTGTCTGTGGGGGGGTCCCTCTGTATGTGGGGTGTCCCTCTGTATGTGGGGGGGTCTCTGTATGTGGGGGGTCCCTTTGTATGTGGGGGTCCCTCTGTATGTGGGGGGGTCTCTGTATGTGGCGGGGTCCCTTTGTATGTGGGAGGTCCCTCTGTAAGTGGGGGGATCCCTCTGTATGTGGGGGTGTTCCCTCTGTATGTGTGGGGGGTCCCTCTGTATGCGGGGGGTCCCTCTGTATGCGGGGGGGTCTCTGTATGTGGGGGGGTCCCTCTGTATGTGGGAGGTCCCTCTGTATGTGGGGGGATCCCTCTGTATGTGAGGGGGTCCCTCTGTATGTGGGGGGGTTCCCCAAGGGTGGGTCATTAAAGGGGAACTCTGGCCAGACCATTTCTTTGTTACTTATCAATGGGAAACCTGAGCCTGGGACGGTGCACACAACCCCCCTCATGTCAGATCCCCCCCCCCATCACCACACATGGAGTCAGGTGCCCTCCCATCACGGGATAACAGGCTCCCATCACAGCTGAGTCCCCCCTATACATGAGAGCCCCCAATCACAGCAGAGTACCCCATGACAGAGTCCTCCCAGGGGTGGACTGACAACTCATGGGGCCCCCGGGCAACAGTGGATCATGGGGCCCCTGTGTCCTTGCCCAAACTCAAAAAAGCCTATGAAAAAGGTACCAGGGGCATCTCATGGGGCCCCCTACTGACCCCGGGCCCTCGGGCAGTGCCCGAGTTTCCAAATGGTCAGTCCGCCCTGAGTCCTCCCTTCACGTCAGAGGCTATCACAGCACATTAATGCACTCTTCAAATCAGAGTCCCCCCATCATGTCAGATTCCCTCCTATACATCAAAGCACCTATCACAAAGCCAGAGGCCCAACCATCACATCAGAGGCTACCCCATCACATCACATTACAGCACTCTTCAAATCAGAGCCCCCCCCCCCCCCTTCATGTCAGAATCCCTCCTATACATCACAGCACCCCTCACAGAGTCAGAGGCCCTGCATCACATTCCGAGCCTCCCACCACCACCAAGGCTATACCCCATCATGTCTCATCAAAGCCCCACTTCACATCAGAGTCCCACATTTCAGACTCCCTCCTATACACCAAAGTGTCTGTCACCATGGAGTACCCCTATCACAGAGTCAGAGGCCCTACATCACATCAGAGCCCCCACCACCACAGAGGCTACCACATCATATATCATTACAGCCCCTCTTCACATCAAAGTCTCCCCTTCTTGTCAGAGTCCCTCCTATACACCAAAGACTGCATCACCATATAGTTTCCCTATCACAAAACCAGAGCCCCCCATCACATTCAAGTCCCCCTGTGTATCAGAGCCTCCATGACAGCAGAAGACCCCTATGACAGAGTCCTTCCATCACATCACAGCCCCCCCCTTCCCCATCACATCCAAGTCCCCCTTCATATCAGATGACCCTATCCCCAATTCACACCAGAGTCCCCCCCTTTTTGTCAGATTCCCTCCTTCATGTCAGAGCCCCTCTTCACATCAGAGTCCCCCCTTTATGTCAGACTCCCTCCTATACATCAAAGCGTCCATCACCACAGAGTCCCCCTATTACAGAGTCAGAGGCCCAACCATCACATCAGAGCCCCCCTCCATCACAGAGGCCCCCATTATATCACATCATAGCCCCAATTCACATTAGAGCCCCCCCTTCATGTCAGACTCCCTCCTATATATCAAAGTGCCCATCACCATGGATTCCCCCTATTACAGAGTCAGAGGCACTACATCACATCAGAGCCTCCCACCACCACAGAGGCCTCCCATCATATCACATCTCAGCCCTCTCCACATCGGAGTCCCCTCTTCATGTAAGAGTCTCTCCTGTACACCAAGGGCTGCATCACCACAGAGTTTGCCTATCAAAGAACCAGAGCCCCCTTCCCCATTGTATCCAAGTCCCCCTTCATATCAGAGTTCCCCTTCACATCAGAGGACTCCATTGCATACAAGTCCCCCATCACTATAGAGTCCTCCCATCGCACAGTCAGAGCCCCCTTCCAACGTCAGAATCCCCCCTACACATCAGAGTCCCCCCAACCACATTAGAGATCTCCCATCACATCTGAGTTCCTCCTATACATGAGAGCCCCCCATCACAGCAGAGTACCCCTATGACAGACTTCCCCATCAAATCAGAGCCCCCCCCCCCCCATCACATCACAGTTCTCCCATCACATCAGAGTCTCCCATCACATCAAGTCAGAGGACCCCATTCCCATTTCACACCTGAGTCCTTCCTTCACATAAGAGTTCCCCCTTCATGTCAGAGTCCCCCTATACATCAAATGCCCCCCATTACTACAGAGTCCCCCATCACAACGTTAGAGGCCCTCATAATGTCATAGTCTCCTCCTATATACATGAGTGCCCCCATTACAGCACAGTACCCCTACAACAGAGACCCCCATCACATCAGAGGCTCTCTCATCACATCAGAGCGCCCTCTTTACATAAGTTTCCCCTCTGCATGTCATAGGGCCCCCATCTCTCCTTCACATCAGAATCCCCCATCACAAAGTCTGTGGCCCCCCACCAGTGTTCCTCATCACAAAAAAGTCCTTCTCTCACCTATTCCTGATCAAAGGCAAACTGGATCTTATGCTTGTGGCCAGGGGTGGACTGACAACTCATGGGGCCCCCGGGCAATAGGGGATCATGGGGCCCCTGTGTCCTTGCCCAAACTCAAAAAAGCCTATGAAAAAGGTACCAGGGGCATCTCATGGGGCCCTCTACTGACCCCGGGCCCTCGGGCAGTGCCAGAGTTTCCAAATGGTCAGTCCGCCCCTGTCCTGGAGAGACCTTGCTGACGCAGTATACCTACCTTGCAGGGGCGGACTGACAACTCATGGGGCTCCCAGGCAATAGGGGATCATGGGGCACCTGTGTCCTCACCCACACCCAAAAAAGCCTATGGAAAAAACAATGAAAGGTACCAGGGGCATCTCATGGGGCCCCCTACTGACTCCGGGCCCTCGGGTAGTGCCGGAGTGCTCGAATGGTCAGTCCGCCCCTGCTTGTGGCACCTTCGGGGGACCCATGATCCCCTATTGCCCGGGGGCCCCATGAGTTGTCAGTCCGCCCCTGCTTCCATCACTGCTCTCTCTTTTCCATCAGCATGTATTATTTATTTCAGGTACTTATATAGCGCCGTCAATTTACGCAGCACTTTACATATATATTGTACATTCACATCAGTCCCCGCCCCCGAGGAGCGTACAATCTAAGGTATCAGCATGCCCCTGATTGGCTCCTCATGCTGCTTCTGTCCCCCAGTCTGAGCTCTGCTGTACAAGGACTTCAAAGAGCTAATAGCATTGTCAGATTCAGGTACTTACGCTGCTTCTGTATGAAAATTAGAAATACAAAACTGTCGTTCATTATTTGGAGTTCAGCTTTACTTTTGCTGCTCATTTCCTGTCCCGGAGACGGCCTGCTATGAAGAATTCATAAGAAAGGGAAATAAAATGTTCAGTTAAACCCGCAGCTGCATTTGTCTCCATTACTCTTCATTTATTCTGTAATTCTTTAGAGGTCAGATGATTTTTTTCTCTTTTTTTTTTCTTTTTTTTTCTCATTTTCAGCCGAGTAGGAAAGGCTACTGCCCATGGCAGCTTTTTATTGCTGTCTACATTACTGTGGCAGATTGTCCTTCACCTCCTTTCATGTAGATATGAAGTGGCTGCAAAATGCCTGCATGAGGTCAGCCACGGTGAGAGGCTGAAAGGATGGAAAAAGGTGAAAATCATACTTTATTATAAAATGGTGAATAATTATATACACAGAGAAAACATCATAATAATAATAATAATGCAATAATATAATAATAATAATAATACAGAAAAAATACTGAAATAATAATACAAAAATATAATATTAATAATAATACATAAAAATACAAAAATAATAATAATGCAAAGATATAATAAAAATAATACAGAAAAATAAAGAAATAATAATAATAATGAAAAAATATAATAATAATAATACAGAAAAAATACAGAAATAATCATGCAAAAATATAATATTAACAATAATAATAATACTACAGAAAAATACAGAAATAATAATAATAATGCAACTATATAATAATAATACAGAAAAATACAGAAATAATAATAATAATAATGAAAAAATATAATAATAATAATACAGAAAAAATACAGAAATAATCATGCAAAAATATAATATTAACAATAATAATAATACTACAGAAAAATACAGAAATAATAATAATAATGCAACTATATAATAATAATACAGAAAAATACAGAAATAATAATAATAATAATGAAAAAATATAATAATAATAATACAGAAAAAATACAGAAATAATCATGCAAAAATATAATATTAACAATAATAATAATAATACTACAGAAAAATACAGAAATAATAATAATAATGCAACTATATAATAATAATACAGAAAAAATACAGAAATAATAATGCAAAAATATAATATTATTAATAATACATACAAATAAAGAAATGATAATAATGAAAGGATATAATAATAATAATAATACAGAAAATTACAAAAATAATAATAATAATGCAAAAATATAATAATAATAATACATAAAAAATACAGAAATAATAATAATAATGCAAAAATATAATAATAATAATACATAAAAATACAGAAATAATAATAATAATGCAAAAATATAATATTAATAATAATACATAAAAATACAGAAATAATAATGCAAAAATATAATATTAATAATAATACATAAAAATACAGAAATAATAATAATGCAAGGATATAAAAATAATAATACATAATAATACAGAAATAATAATAATGCAAACATATAATAATAATACAGAAAAAATACAGAAATAATAATAATAATGCAAAGATATAATAATAATACATAACAATACAGAAATAATAATAATGCAACGATATAATAATAATAATACATAATACAGAAATAATAATAATAATGCAAAAATATAATAATAATAATAATAATAATAATAATAATACAGAAAAAATACAGAAATATTAATAATAATAATAATAATAATAATAATGTATAGTTACATAGTCTGGCTGAAAAAAGACAAAAATCCTTCCAGTTCAACCAAAAAAAAAGTTATAATCCTACACCCACAGTTGATCCAGAGGAAGGCAAAAAACCCAGCAAAGCACGATCCAATTTGCTCCTGCAGGGAAAAAAATTCCTTCCTGATCCCCCGAGAGGCAATCGGATATTTCCTGGATCAACTTTACCTATAAATGTTATATCCAGTTATATTCTGTGTATCCAAGAAAGAATCCAGGACTTTCCTACAGCAATCCACTGAGCTGGCCACAACCAACTCTGGAGGGAGTCTATTCCACATTCTCACAGCTCTCACTGTGAAGAAACCTTTCCGTGTTTGGAGACTACATTTCTTTTCCTCCAGATGTAAAGAGCGCCCCCTTGTCTTCTGAACCTTGGGGTACACCACTGATGCCCCAGACCATTCAGAGTATGAATCATTAACCACTACTCTCTGAATACCATCTTTTAGCCAGTTTTCTATCCATTTACATATGGATTTTTCCAAGCTTGTAGACTTTACCTTACACATTAGCCGTGTGTGGGGAGCTGTGCCAAACACTTTTTGAAAAATCCAAGCATACCACGTCCACTGGCACCCCTCTGTCCAAGTATACCACGTCCACAGCTACCCCTCTGTCCAAGTATACCACGTCCACAGCCACCCCTCTGTCCAAGTACACCATGTCCACAGCCACCCCTCTTTCCAAGTATGCCACGCCCACCGCCACCCCTCTGTCAAAGTACACCTTGTCCACAGCCACCCCTCTGTCCAAGTATACCACGTCCACCGCCACCACTCTGTCCAAGTATACCACATCCACCGCCACCCCTCTGTCCAAGTATACCACGTCCACCGCCACCCCTCTGTCCAAGTATACCACGTCCACCATCACCCCTCTGTCCAAGTATACCACATCCACCGCCACCCCTCTGTCCAAGTATACCACATCCACCGCCACCCCTCTGTCCAAGTATACCACGTCCACTGCAACCCCTCTGTCCAAGTATACCATATCCACCGCCACCCCTCTGTCCAAGTATACCACGTCCACCATCACCCCTCTGTCCAAGTATACCACGTCCACCGCCACTCCTCTGCCCAAGTACACCACATCCACCGCCACCCCTCTGTCCAGGTATACCACGTCCACCGCCGCCCCTCTGTCCAAGGTCTTGCTCACCTCCTCATAAAAAGAAATCAGATTTGTTTGACAACTTCTGTCTTTCATGCCTCCATGCTGTCTGTTGCTTAAAATATTTTTTTCCAGCAGGAACTCCTCTATGTGGTCTTTTATTAAACTCTCCAATATCTTCCCAACTATAGAAGTTACACTAACAGATCTGTAATTACTTGGTAAAGATTTTGTCCCCTTTATAAATATTGGCCTCACATTGGCCTTACGCCAATCCAGTGGTACTATGCCAGTCATTAAAGAGTCCCGAAAAATGAGAAACAATGGCTTTGAAATGACAGAGCTGAATTCTTTCACCCCCTTCCAGTCCGGACACTTTCACCCCCCCTTCCAGTCCGGACGCTTTCCCCCCCTTCCAGTCCGGACGCGTTCACCCTCTTCCAGTCCGGACACTTTCCCCCCCTTCCAGTCCGGACGCTTTCCCCCCCCTTCCAGTCTGGACGCTTCCCCCCCCTTCCAGTCTGGACACTTCCCCCCCCCTTCCAGTCTGGACACTTCCCCCCCCCCTTCCAGTCCGGACACTTCCCCCCCCCTTCCAGTCCGGACACTTTCCCCCCCCCTTCCAGTCCGGACACTTTCCCCCCCCTTCCAGTCCGGACACTTCCCCCCCCCTTCCTTTCCAGACCAATTTTCAGATTTCAGCGCTATCACACTTTGAATGACAATTGCGCGGTCATGCAACACTGTACCCATATGAATTTTTTAGCATTTTTTTTTAGACAGATGAAGCTTTATTTTGGTGGTATTTATTCACCACTGGGATTTTTATTTTTTTTGCTATGTAAATTAAAACGTCCAAAAATTTTCAAAAAGTGTTTTTCTTATAAAATTTTGCAAATAAATAGTATTTCTTTGGCCAAATTGTATTCCATTATATTTTTAGTAAAAAAAAAAAATTACCCAAATTAGTTTATAACCAAAAGTTATAATTTTTAAACATTTTTTTTACATTTTTTTTTCTATTAATTAATTTATTTATTTATTTTACATACTATCACCCTAGCAGTACAGTGTCACCATGGTGACACTGTACTACTTGTGGGGGGTGATGAAGATTTTTTTTTTTTTTTTTTACACTGATTGCTTTTACACCCATAAAGTCTGTAAAAGCAATCATTTCTCCTCTCTAGCTTGAATTCCTGCGGCCCTTGAGAACCACTGTGTGAGCTGTGATTGGTCACAGCTTGTCACATGGTACAAGGCTGTTGTGAATAGCCCTGTACCATGTGACCTCTGTGATCATTCACAGATTTCACACGTAGTAAGCAATGATGTCAGAAGAGACATCTTGCTTACTACTCTGCATGTGATCACTGATTGGCCAATCAGTGATCACATGATTGGGACCTCACACAGATGTCCCATCCGCCGATCGGTGTTTCACTGTGTCCGGAGGATACAGCAGGCACCGGATCGCGGTGCTGCGAGCTCCCAGGGAACGCGCACAAGCAGGGTGCAGGGGGGGGCGTTTATAAACGGCCACCCAACCCACCACTGCCACCGTCAGGCCAATTATATACAACAGCTGGATGGGAGGTGGTTAAGGCCCCGTGGGTGTATGCCATCCGGTCCAGGGGCTTTATTCACCTTTAATCTGTCTAAATATTTCTGGATCATATCAATTGTGAGCCAATGTGGATCATCTGGAGCTGTGTCAGTACCACGCCCATTATGGACAAGAGCCCCCCCCCGGTTCAGAAGCTGTGGGCACCTCCCAGGACGGACCTAGTCTCTCATTGGGCCCTCCTACTTGATAGTGTCACCCTTCTGGCGGGTGTCACCCAGGCACGCTCTGCACCCCCCACGACGCCACCGCTGATGGACACTATCTTACGTCCATTATCAAAAACGGACAAAGTTGTATCCACTACATCTACTTCTACGTTGCGTGAAACGCGTCGGGATTGCCTTCATGGCGTCCGTCTATTTGCGCACATCTTTTCCTACAATAAACCAAAAGGCGAGCAGAATCATTTCATCCTAGTTGTGCCGTACGTGTCAGGACTAGGCGAGGTCTGCCAGCCGCGATTTTCCGCTACGTAGAGCCGACTTCCATGCAGCGGCAAAGCCTTCGTCGTTGCGTTCCTCTTCCAGTTGTCTATCAGCGGAGAATTTCCCCCCAACAGCACATTGTGCGCGGCGCCGGCAACAGGCAGCCAAAAGCGTTGTTGTCTAGCAGAAAAATGAGCAATTAAGTGGAAAAGTGATGTACAAATTGAATCACAGCGGGGATCGCTCTGTCTGGTGAGTCGCTGAGCCGCCCCCATCGCAGACAAAGAAAATAGCTCGACGTTTCCTCTAAACATCGACGTGCCTCAAGAAGGGAAGGTAAACCAGGGTGACATTTAGGAAGACAAGACTTTCCAGGAGAACCTCGTCGGTGACAAAAGTCATCTGTCAGTGAGTGTAATATCAGGTTTGGCGCGCTTGACGGTCCTGGTTGTGAGTCGCGGCGGCGTTGTATTTTCCTGAAGTCTCTCTTTAATAAGGATAATATGTTAAAGCAGAACTCTGCTCTGTACCGGCTCCTCTCCTGGACTGAAACGGCTTCCTCTGATGTAACTGCACACTGTGAGCTTCTCACAATGTGCACTAGAAGCTGCAGCAAGTCAGATAAAGCTCCGCCCCATTTTCTGCCTGGAGGTCAAAGGTGGCCCATTATTGCCTGTAAGCAGCCCTTGGGGCACTATTCCTCCCACTGACCCCAATGATGGGGCACTATTCCTCCCACTGACACCAATGATGGGGTACTATTCCTCCCACTGACACCAATGATGGGGCACTATTCCTCCCACTGACACCAATGATGGGGCACTATTCCTCTACTGATACCAATGATGGGACACTATTCCTCCCATTGACACCAATGATGACGCATTATTCCTCCCACTGATATCAATGATGGGGTACTATTCCTTCCACTGACACCAATGATGTTGAACTATTCCTCCCACTGACACCAATTATGGGGCAGTATTCCTCCCACTGACACCAATGATGGGGCACTATTCCTCCCACTGATACCAATGATGGGGCACTATTCCTCCCACTGACACCAATGATGGGGCACTATTCCTCCCACTGACACCAATGATGGGGCACTATTCCTCCCACTGACACCAATGATGGGGCACTATTCCTCCCACTGATACCAGTGATGGGGCAGTAATTCTTCCACTGACACCAATGAAGCGGGGATATAATCTCCATGTATAATACATAAGGGGGGGGATATGATCTCCATGTATAATACATAAGGGGGGGGATATGATCACCATGTATAATACATAAGGGGGGATATGATCACCATGTATAATACATAAGGGGGGATATGATCACCATGTATAATACATAAGGGGGGGATATGATCTCCATGTATAATACATAAGGGGGGGATATGATCTCCATGTATAATACATAAGGGGGATATGATCACCATGTATAATACATAAGGGGGGATATGATCACCATGTATAATACATAAGGGGGGATATGATCACCATGTATAATACATAAGGGGGGATATAATCTCCATGTATAATACATAAGGGGGGATATGATCTCCATGTATAATACATAAGGGGGGGTATGATATCCATGTATAATACATAAGGGGGGATATGATCACCATGTATAATACATAAGGGGGGATATGATCTCTATGTATAATACATAAGGGGGGGTATGATATCCATGTATAATACATAAGGGGGGATATGATCACCATGTATAATACATAAGGGGGGATATGATCTCTATGTATAATACATAAGGGGGGGTATGATCTTCATGTATAATACATAATACACATGTACCGCCAAAGCCAAAGGCGACTACTCTGTCCTCCTCCTCCTGGACCTCTCCGCGGCCTTCGACACAGTTGACCACCCCCTCCTCCTTAATAAACTATTCTCCCTTGGCATCAGAGACACCGCTCTCTCCTGGTTCTCCTCTTACCTATCCCGACGCTCCTTCAGCGTTTCCTACAATGGTGCCACCTCCCCTTCCCTCCCCCTCTCTGTTGGGGTCCCCCAGGGCTCTGTCCTTGGACCCCTTCTCTTCTCCATCTACACCTCCTCCCTTGGCAAACTCATACACTCCCACGGCTTCAACTACCATCTCTATGCTGATGACACTCAAATTTACCTCTCCACCCCCCACCTCACCCCCACTTTCTCCGCCCGCATCACTCACCTCCTAAACGACATCTCTGACTGGATGTCGCTCCATTTCCTCAAACTCAACCTCTCCAAAACCGAGCTTCTCATCTTCCCCCCAGCCCGCGCCACCCCCCCCATCCTATCCATCACTACTAACATCACCACCATCAATCCCGCCCCGCAAGCCAAAGTCCTTGGGGTCATTCTGGACTCTAACCTCTCCTTCCAACCTCATGTCAAATCACTGACAAACACATGCAGGCTCCACCTCCGCAATATCGCCAAAATACGCACCTTCCTTACCCCAGACACCGCTAAACTACTTGTGCACTCCCTCATCATCTCACGCCTTGACTACTGCAACTCCCTCCTCACCGGCCTACCCCAGTGCAAACTCTCCTCGCTTCAGACCATCCTGAACTCAGCTGCCAGACTCATCCACCTCACCAGCCGCTCCACCTCTGCCACCCCCCTCTGCCTCTCCCTCCACTGGCTCCCTATCGCCCAACGCATCAAATTCAAACTGCTCACTCTGACCTACAAAGCCATTCACAACACTGCCCCTAACTACCTCACCGACCTGATTCCCAAGTACCACCCTACCCGTACCCTTCGCTCTTCACAGGACCTCCTTCTATCTTGCTCCCTGGTCTCCTCCTCACACGCACGTCTGCAAGACTTCTCCAGGTCCTCCCCCATCCTCTGGAACTCACTACCCCAATCCATCAGACTGTCACCTTCCCTCCTCACCTTCAGGCGCTCCCTGAAAACCCACCTCTTCAGGGAAGCCTACCCCACCCTCACCTAACTGCTGCTCTCCTTCATTCCTCCTACCACTCCATCCCCCACAGCCACTTCCTCCTGTACCTCTACCCCCTCCCTCCCAGATTGTAAGCTCGAAAGAGTAGGGCCCTCTTACCCCTCGTGTGCTGTTCGTAGCTGCTGTAATGTTTCATGTATTGTCCCCCCCTCTATTGTACAGCGCTGAGCAAACCCTTTGGCGCTATATAAACTCAATGTAATGTAATAATAATAAAGGGGGGATATGATCTCTATGTATAATACATAAGGGGGGATATGATCTCCATGTATAATACATAAGGGGGGATATGATCTCCATGTATAATACATAAGGGGGGATATGATCTCCATGTATAATACATAAGGGGGGATATGATCTCCGTGTATAATATATAAGGGGGGGATAGGATCTCCATGTATAATACATAAGGGGGGGATATGATCTCCATGTATAATACATAAGGGGGGGATATGATCTCCATGTATAATACATAAGCGGGGATATGATCTCCATGTATAATACATAAGGGGGATATGATCTCCATGTATAATACATAAGGGGGGATATGATCTCCATGTATAATACATAAAGGGGGGATATGATCACCATGTATAATACATAAAGGGGGGATATGATCACCATGTATAATACATAAGGGGGGATATGATCACCATGTATAATACATAAGGGGGGATATGATCACCATGTATAATACATAAGGGGGGATATGATCACCATGTATAATACATAGGGGGGATATGATCTCCATGTATAATACATAAGGGGGATATGATCTCCATGTATAATACATAAGGGGGGGATATGATCTCCATGTATAATACATAAGGGGGGATATGATCTCCATGTATAATACATAAGGGGGGATATGATCTCCATGTATAATACATAAGGGGGATATGATCTCCATGTATAATACATAAGGGGGGATATGATCACCATGTATAATACATAAGGGGGGATATGATCTCCATGTATAATACATAAGGGGGGATATGATCTCCATGTATAATACATAAGGGGGGATATGATCTCCATGTATAATACATAAGGGGGGATATGATCTCCATGTATAATACATAAGGGGGATATGATCTCCATGTATAATACATAAGGGGGATATGATCTCCATGTATTATACATAAGGGGGGGATATGATCTCCATGTATAATACATAAGGTGGGATGTGATCTCCATGTATAATACATAAGGGGGGGATATGATCTCCATGTATAATACATAAGGGGGGATATGATCTCCATGTATAATACATTAGGGGGGATATGATCTCCATGTATAATACATAAGGGGGATATGATCTCCATGTATTATACATAAGGGGGATATGATCTCCATGTATTATACATAAGGGGGGGATATGATCTCCATGTATAATACATAAGGGGATATGATCTCCATGTATAATACATTAGGGGGGATATGATCTCCATGTATAATACATAAGGGGGATATGATCTCCATGTATTATACATAAGGGGGATATGATCTCCATGTATTATACATAAGGGGGGGATATGATCTCCATGTATAATACATAAGGGGGATATGATCTCCATGTATAATACATTAGGGGGGATATGATCTCCATGTATAATACATAAGGGGGATATGATCTCCATGTATAATACATAAGGGGGATATGATCTCCATGTATAATACATAAGGGGGGGATATGATCTCCATGTATAATACATACAGTCAGGTCCATGAATATTGGGACATGGACACAATTCTAACATTTTTGGTTCTATACACCACCACAATGGATTTGAAATGAAACAAACAAGATGTGCTTTAACTGCAGACTGTCAGCTTTAATTTGAGGGTATTTACATCCAAATCAGGTGAACGGTGTAGGAATTACAACAGTTTGCATATGTGCCTCCCACTTGTTAAGGGACCAAAAGTAATGGGACAATTGGCTTCTCAGCTGTTCCATGGCCAGGTGTGTGTTATTCCCTCATTATCCCAATTACAATGAGCAGATAAAAGGTCCAGAGTTCATTTCAAGTGTGCTATTTGCACTTGGAATCTGTTGCTGTCAACTCTCAAGATGAGATCCAAAGAGCTGTCACTATCAGTGAAGCCATCATTAGGCTGAAAAAACAAAACAAAGCCATCAGAGAGATAGCAAAAACATTAGGCGTGGCCAAAACAACTGTTTGGAACATTCTTAAAAAGAAGGAACGCACCGGTGAGCTCAGCAACACCAAAAGACCTGGAAGACCACGGAAAACAACTGTGGTGGATGAGCGAAGAATTCTTTCCCTGGTGAAGAAAACACCCTTCACAACAGTTGGCCAGATCAAGAACACTCTCCAGGAGGTAGGTGTATGTGTGTCAAAGTCAACAATCAGGAGAAGACTTCACCAGAGTGAATACAGAGGGTTCACCACAAGATGGAAACCATTGGTGAGCCTCAAAAACAGGAAGGCCAGATTAGAGTTTGCCAAACGACATGTAAAAAAGCCTTCACAGTTCTGGAACAACATCCTATGGACAGATGAGACCGACATCAACTTGTACCAGAGTGATGGGAAGAGAAGAGTATGGAGAAGGAAAGGAACTGCTCATGATCCTAAGCATACCACCTCATCAGTGATCATGGTGGTGGTAGTGTCATGGCGTGGGCATGTATGGCTGCCAATGGAACTGGTTCTCTTGTATTTATTGATGATGTGACTGCTGACAAAAGCAGCCGGATGAATTGTGAAGTGTTTCGGGAATATTATCGGCTCATATTCAGCCAAATGCTTCACAACTCATTGGACGCTTCACAGTGCAGATGGACAATGACCCAAAGCAGACTGCAAAAGCAACCAAAGAGTTTAAGGGAAAGAAGTGGAATGTTATGCAATGGCCAAGTCCATCACCTGACCTGAATCCGATTGAGCATTTCACTTGCTGAAGACAAAACTGAAGGGAAAATGCCCCAAGAACAAGCAGGAACTGAAGACAGTTGCAGTAGAGGCCTGGCAGAGCATCACCAGGGATGAAACCCAGCGTCTGGTGATGTCTATGCGTTCCACACTTCAGGCTGTAATTGACTGCAAAGGATTTGCAACCAAGTATTAAAAAGTGAAAGTTTGATTTATGATTATTATTCTGTCCCATTACTTTTGGTCCCTTAACAAGTGGGAGGCACATATGCAAAATGTTGTAATTCCTACACCGTTCACCTGATTTGGATGTAAATACCCTCAAATTAAAGCTGATAGTCTGCAGTTAAAGCACATCTTGTTTGTTTCATTTCAAATCCATTGTGGTGGTGTATAGAACCAAAAATGTTAGAATTGTGTCCATGTCCCAATATTTATGGACCTGACTGTAAGGGGGATATGATCTCCATGTACAATACATAAGGGGGATATGATCTCCATGTATAATACATAAGGGGGGGATATGATCTCCATGTATAATACTTAAGGGGGGATATGATCACCATGTATAATACATAAGGGGGGATATGATCTCCATGTATAATACATAAGGGGGGATATGATCACCATGTATAATACATAAGGGAGGATATGATCTCCATGTATAATACATAAGGGGGATATGATCTCCATGTATAATACATAAGGGGGGGATATGATCTCCATGTATAATACATAAGGGGGGATATGATCTCCATGTATAATACATAAGGGGGGATATGATCGCCATGTATAATACATAAGGGGGGATATGATCTCCATGTATAATACATAAGGGGGGATATGATCTCCATGTATAATACATAAGGGGAAATATGATCTCCATGTATAATACATAAGGGGGGATATGATCTCCATGTATAATACATAAGGGGGGATATGATCTCCATGTATAATACATAAGGGTGGATATGATCTCCATGTGTAATACATAAGGGGGGATATGATCTCCATGTATAATACATAAGGGTGGATATGATCTCCATGTGTAATACATAAGGGGGGATATGATCTCCGTGTATAATACATAAGGGGGATATGATCTCCGTGTATAATACATAATGGGGGATATGATCTCCGTGTATAATACATAAGGGGGGATATGATCTCCATGTATAATACATAAGGGGGGTATGATCTCCATGTATAATACATAAGGGGGGGGATATGATCTCCATGTATAACACATAAGGGGGGATATGATCTCCGTGTATAATACATAAGGGGGGATATGATCTCCGTGTACAATACATAAGGGGGATATGATCTCCGTGTATAATACATAAGGGGGGATATGATCTCCATGTATAATACATAAGGGGGGGATATGATCTCCATGTATAATACTTAAGGGGGGATATGATCGCCATGTATAATACATAAGGGGGGATATGATCTCCATGTATAATACATAAGGGGGGATATGATCTCCATGTATAATACATAAGGGGGATATGATCTCCGTGTATAATACATAAGGGGGATATGATCTCCATGTATAATACATAATGGGGGATATGATCTCCATGTATAATACATAATGGGGGATATGATCTCCGTGTATAATACATAAGGGAGATATGATCTCCATGTATAATACATAAGGGGGGTATGATCTCCATGTATAATACATAAGGGGGGATATGATCTCCATGTATAATACATAAGGGGGGATATGATCTCCATGTATAATACTTAAGGGGGGATATGATCGCCATGTGTAATACATAAGGGGGGGATATGATCTCCATGTGTAATACATAAGGGGGGGATATGATCTCCATGTGTAATACATAAGGGGGGGATATGATCTCCATGTATAATACATAAGGGGGGGTATGATCTCCATGTATAATACATAAGGGGGGGTATGATCTCCATGTATAATACATAAGGGGGGATATGATCTCCATGTATAATACATAAGGGGGGATATGATCTCCATGTATAATACATAAGGGGGGATATGACCTCCATGTATAATACATAAGGGGGGATATGATCTCCATGTATAATACATAAGGGGGGATATGATCTCCATGTATAATACATAAGGGGGGATATGATCTCCATGTATAATACATAAGGGGGGATATGATCTCCATGTATAATACATAAGGGGGGATATGATCTCCATGTATAATACATAAGGGGGGATATGATCTCCATGTATAATATATAAGGGGGATATGATCTCCATGTGTAATACATAAGGGGGGGGATATGATCTCCATGTGTAATACATAATGGGGGGATATGATCTCCATGTATAATACATAAGGGGGGGTATGATCTCCATGTATAATACATAAGGGGGGGGTATGATCTCCATGTATAATACATAAGGGGGGATATGATCTCCATGTATAATATATAAGGGGGGATATGATCTCCATGTATAATACTTAAGGGGGGATATGACCTCCATGTATAATACATAAGGGGGGATATGATCTCCATGTATAATACATAAGGGGGGATATGATCTCCATGTATAATACATAAGGGGGATATGATCTCCATGTATAATACATAAGGGGGGATATGATCTCCATGTATAATACATAAGGGGGATATGATCTCCATATATAATACATAAGGGGGGATATGATCACCATGTATAATACATAAGGGGGGGATATGATCTCCATGTATAATACATAAGGGGGATATGATCTCCATGTATAATACATAAGGGGGGGATATGATCTCCATGTATAATACATAAGGGGGATATGATCTCCATATATAATACATAAGGGGGGATATGATCACCATGTATAATACATAAGGGGGGGATATGATCTCCATGTATAATACATAAGGGGGGATATGATCTCCATGTATAATACATCAGTGGTTCATATAGTGAACTCGGTGTAGTTATTCCCCCTGATTTCATCACAGAGGACAAGGGGGCGCTCTTTACATCTGGAGGAAAAGAAATGTAATCTCCAAACACGGAAAGGTTTCATCACAGTAAGAGCTGTGAGAATGTGGAATAGACTCCCTCAACAGTTGGTTGTGGCCAGCTCAGTGGATTGCTGTAGGAAAGTCCTGGATTCTTTCTCGGATACACAGAATATAACTGGATATAACATTTATAGGTAAAGTTGATCCAGGGAATATCCGATTGCCTCTCGGGGGATCAGGAAGGAATTTTTGTCCCCTGCAGGAGCAAATTGGATCGTGCTTTGCTGGGTTTTTGCCTTCCTCTGGATCAACTGTGGGTGTAGGATTATATCTTTTTTTTTTCAATGGTTGAACTGGATGGACTTTTGTCTGTTTTCAGCCAGACTAACTATGTAACCATGTAACTATGTGAGCCGAAGTGAGTTATCCTCTCTGCCTTATAGTTTTTTTTACTCACTGGGAGAAAAAAAAACATTTCAGGACTGGGGCTACTGTTTAAAATCTGAATTGCAGGACCTCTGGAACGGATTGAGATTTTGCTGTGTTGTGACCTTTATTTGAAGTTCCTAGAGTGATGGCTGCTCCTTTATGCACATATTGTCCTATTGCTTTACTGTGCCTTCATTTGATCTCAATACAACCAGAATATCAGTGCACTCTAAACTGTCTGTGAGTCTATTTTATGGTTGCAACCCAGAGGATTTTTTTGGTTTAACCCCTTGGCACCGACGTAACACAAATATGCGGCCTCACGGAACTGGGCTTTTTTTCTGCGGGGCCGCATATTTGCATACCTGTCTTTGTGCTGGGAGTGCGCCGCACGACGCGCTCTCAGCACAAAGACCGCGTGTCACTGAGAGCCCCGGGTCCTGTTCTAACTATTGGGACCCGGGACTCCCGATTTTGGGTCACATGATCGCTGTGATAGCCTCTGATTGGTTATCACAGTGATCAGTCACTGTACAGCCCGGCTCCCTTGTTTTTCTCTCTCTCTCTATGAATGGAGGAGAGAGATACATTGTATCTCTCTAATTTTTGGCATAGAGAGAAAAAATAAAATTTGTAAAAAAAAAAAAAAAAAAAAAATATTTAACAACAAAGAAAAAATACCTAGATTAAGGTTTGATCTAGTTCAGTGCCAGGGTTAGTGTTTGGGTCAAGGTCAGGGTCAAAGGTCAAGGTCAAAGGGTCAAAGGTCAGGATTTTTAAAAAAATTGGTATCGGTGTCAGATAGTGTCAATGTGTCAGTGTGTTTTAGGGGGAAAAAAAGACAAAAACAAAAATGTGCACTATTGTTCCAGGTGTCAGACAAGTAAGATGAGTGGCTTTAGCCCAGCTCCATCCAGACCCCTACATGTTTCGTCCCGCCTGCAGGGCTTAGTCATGGAGGTCACTGGAGGTAATTCAGATGGATCTGGAGAGGCACCCTAAGCTTTCTCATTTTATTGTCTCTGCTCAAAGCACCTGAAAAGAAGAAGAACCCAAATGCTGCACTCCAGAGAGAGCCCAGGTGTCAGACAAGTAAGAGCAGCTTTAGCCCAGCTCCATCCAGACCCCTACATGTTTTGTCCCGCCTGCAGGGCTTAATCATGGAGGTCACCGGAGTTAATTCAGATGGATCTGGAGAGGCACCCTAAGCTTTCTCATTTTATTGTCTCAGCTCAAAGCACCTGAAAAGAAGAAGAGCCCAAATGCCGCACTCCAGAGAGAGCACAGATGTCAGACAAGTAAGAGCGGCTTTAGCCCAGCTCCATCCAGGCCCCTACACATTATGTCTGGCCTGCAGGGCTTAGTCATGGAGGTAACTGGAGTTAATTTGGATGGATCTGGAGCGGCACCCTAAACTATCTCATTTTGTCTCAGCTCAAAGCACCTGAAAAGAAGAAGAACCCAAATGCCACACTCCAGAGAGAGCACAGGTGTCAGAGGTAACTGGAGTTAATTCGGATGGATCTGGAGAGGCACCCTAAGCTTTCTCATTTTATTGTATCAGCTCAAAGTTCCTGAAAAGAAGAACGTAAATGCTGCACTCCAGAGAGAGCCCAGGTATCAGACAAGTAAGAGCGGCTTTAGCCCAGCTCCATCCAGGACCCTACACGTTTCGTCCCACCTGCAGGGCTTAGTCATGGAGGTCACCAGGGTTAATTTGGATGGATCTCAAGTTGCACCCTAAGCTCTCTCATTTTATGGTCACAGTTCAAAGCACCTGGTGTGAATGAGCCTTAAAAGATGTGACTGAGATACCCCAGGTGCAGTATTTTTGTCTCAATGAGTACAAATCATTCTCTGAATGGATGAGGCCCAATCAGAGAACATTCGGTGACAAAAATGAAACGCATTCTGTGAATAGCAACCATGCTGAGCAAGAGACCCCCCCCCCCCCATCCTGCAGGGAAGCACAGGAGCCCAATGTAACAATGCAATAAAATCCATACCTGGAGCTCAGCCTGGAGATACAGTGTTGGCTCTTGGCTCCTTTCTGGATGCAGATTAAGTAGCCACTTCAAGTTGCCGCTATTAATTATCCAGACAAGCAAAGTCTTGCAAACTTGCGAACGCCCCTGTGATTTAAATCATGAATCCTCTAATAAGCCTAATTATTTATTTTGCTAATTTAGCACCTTCTTCAATCGCTGAACTCTATACATCTTAATTGATTCAATTAGCCCCGCGTTTGATTTTTTTTTTACATCAGCTGTGGATTTTCTGATTATAAAAACATTAAACCAACCTACATGGCTATTTTGTTGAGTACAAAAAAAATAAAAAATCTGCTAATCAGTTGGGGGGCAGTAAACCCTCTGGATGATCTGCATTTTTACTGCCCTTTTCTGCGCCCTCCTAGCTTGAAAAGTAGTGGCTGGTGTGTACACGTGCCAAGATGATTTGCTTTACGGTCGTAGCAGGAATTATACCCCTGGCAGGCATTACCACCAACGCAAGTGGCAAGTGAATGCGATCCAATGCGTCCTTGTTGCTGGTCAAATTCTCTCTGAAGAGCAAGCCGAATGCAGACTCACTTTTCTGCATCGTGTACACAGATGCTGATCCAAGATCCTCCAACCAGTCCCCCTGATCAAAGTTTGTATCAGCCCCATATACCCGGAGCACCCCGCTCACGCAGGACCCTACAATTTACTGTGGTCCAGCTAAGGGCTCTGCGGGGTAGGTGAAACGTGGTGCTGTGGCAGGGAACACACACAGGCTGGGAATGCAGGAAACAATATATACCGTGTATATAAAAATATATACACACACACATATATATACATACACACACATATATATACATACACACACATATATATACATACACACACATACCCCCCCACACACACACACACACACACGCACACACACTGCATGTTGAAATGCATTTTTATTACAAAATATATGAAAAATATTTTTAAAAATACATTTCAAATATACTGTATGTCGTTAAACATACAAATCTACTTTTGTGGAATGCATTTACAAATATATGTTAAAATCACTTTGTTATATGTATTGTTAGGGGCGTACAATCTAAGGTCCCTAACCCTCAAGGGGCGTACAATCTAAGGTCCCTAACCCTCAAGGGGCGTACAATCTAAGGTCCCTAACTCACATTCATACATACACATACTAGGGACAATATAGACAGGAGCCAATTCACCTACCAGCATGTCTTTAGAGTGTGGGAGGAACCCAGAGTACCCAGAGGAAACCCACGCAAGCACAGAGAGAACATGCAAACTCCAGGCAGGTGGTGCCCTAGTTGGGATTCGAACCGACGACCCAAGTACTGCCAGGCGGCAGTGCTAACCATTTAGCCACTGTGCTGCCCGTAATGATACATTGTTGCATCTGCTTGCTGCCTATGCATGATGCAGATGTGATCAGATGTCAGAAGCATGGCGCCATCTTTGTTCAGCCATCATTCAGGGTCGCTATCTACCTCCTGAGAAGAGATACCGGCTCACAGATAATGTACCTCTGGTAGCCTAAACCTGCTGGTTACCATCGAATTACTGCCAGGCGGAAGTACTAACCATTTAGTCACTGTGCTGCCCATGTAGGAGAATACATTTTTGCTTAAATTTATGAAAAATTTAATTCTGATTTTTTTTTTTTTGGATATGTTTCATAACAGTAAAGTAGAAAACATTTTTTTTTTTCAAAATTGTCTGTCTTTTTCCCTCTGTATAATAATTAAAAAAAAAAAAAAAAACAGTGTTAGTCAAAACTTTGAAAAAAAATTATATAAATTTAATTTTGGCACATTGTTGCATGACCAAGCGATTGCAGTTAAAGTAGCACAGTGCTGAATAGCAAAAAAAAAAATTTGTCCTGGTCATGAAGAAGGTAACACTTTCTGGAAGTCAAATGGTTAAAGAAACAAAAACTGTTCTGTCTTTCCAAGCTAAGCATTGAAAGTGTGATCTCTGTAACTTACAGTTGTGGTGAGATAGCGATAACTCCAATCCTAGTTGAATATCACAGGCAGTGACTATATCAGATGACACCTTGTAGACCTTGTGAAGTTTATTCCATAATCTTACAACAGATATTATTAATTTATTTCCTGGCTAAATTGATTGATTTAATTTATTCCAGAATCTTACAACAATAATTGTCCGATAGGTCAAAAGATCATAATGTGATCTGCTTCATGACATGAGGATTGAAGCTGAAATGCCTTAATGGGAAAAGGGGTGGAGCTATCTATACAACATGAACTAAACCAGAGGAAAGGGAGGAGCAGAGAAAAAATATAGAGAACACTTAAAGGCATATGACAGTCATGTGAAACATGACAAAAACACACAACACATGACACGCAATAGCTATACAGACACCTGCCTATATCTATGGGCAACTGTTTTGTTATCTTCCCTTTTGGAAACCAATGAAAATATTGAAATAAAAAAAACTTTTCTTGGTATTGTCTTCCAGGAGTTGTTTGGCCAAGTATTGCACCAATCAGATTCTCCACCATGGGAGGACCCATCATAGATCTCTCACATTTGACTCCCCCTAGCAGGGGCGGATGGACAACTCATGGGGCCCCTGTGTCCTCACCCACACCCAAAAAAGTCTATGAAAAGGTATCAGGGGCATCTCATGTGGCCCCCTACTAACCCCGGGCCCTCGGGCAGTGCCCGAGTGCTCGATTAGTCAGTCCGCCCCTGCCCCCTAGATATAATTATAAAACCTCCTAATACCCATAAAGCAGCATGGAGGGGCTCGGTGAAGGTGGCGGTGAAGGTGTGGAGGTGTCGGATGGGGCCACACAGACCATAAAAAGAGATCTGTCCAGCCTCGTAATCCAGTTCTATCCTGACTCTTTTACAGGAGACATTGGCAGGCAATGGAATCTCCTTCCGGTCATGCATCGCCGAGTACCGACTACAACCCCACTTCTCCAAACACCAGGACTTCTTATTACAACCAATCAATGACTGATCTCCCCTCTTATCTATACTGGGGTAACTCATCCCGACTCTCCAGATCCCGGACCCCCTGACATCCACCTCCCAGTAATGTCGCCCGGATGAGAAACTCTGACTGCTTAACACCTGAGGACACTTAAATCTCTTCGGTGTTTCTGGACGATTCTGATAGGATGACCAGGATGCCGTTTTCCCATCAGTTGACATATGTAGATTATTACCAGCTGTGCTCAGATCCAGTATAATGTCTGCAACCCCCGACACCCCTAATATTCGTTGCACAGCCCAAATCTTTGGTTTTCCAGCTTGGCGTTGTGGTGGATCTACGGGGAGGATGGGTTGGGGGCATGGTCTGAATAGTTCAGCCTTGATCTGATCTATGTTCCTTTTGCCTAAAGTTGAATAGCAAGGCGTCTGTACATTGACCCCCGACATGATATCCGATAAACCTGTGTGTAATGTCTGTGAGATCCCCGCCACATCAAGATCTCCTCCATCATGGAGGAGTTTATCATGTGTGTCTGTGTCCTCCTCATCTCCATCCTCAGTATCACACAAGTCACCTGTGTTTGATTCCTGTAGGACAGTCATGTTACACAGCATCTCAATGTGACTCATCTTCCCGGACAGCTTGACCTTCTTTATTTCCAGCTGTTGGATCATATCGGAAAGTGATAGAGAGATCCTCTCTGCCTGCCTGGATATATCAACCAGGACTGTCTTCTCCAGGTCTTCCAGATGTCTCCTGAGGTCTCTGAACAGGGCAGTGACTCTCTCGGTTTCATCCTCTGCTTTATCTTGTACGTTCTTCTTGCGTTCCTGCAGACTCTGGGCTCTTTTCTCCATTTCCTCTCTCTTGGACATCAGTTTGGGCAGAGCACTTCTCAGTGTCTTCTTCTTCATCTCAGAGGCCTCCTCCAGAGTCTTCACAGTTTCCACAATGTTACACACTGTTAGGTTCCTCCACAGCGCAGGCCGCTCCTGGAACGTTTTTCTGCAATAGGGACAGGAATAACCTCCAGATCCCTCCTGTGTATTCAGCCCATAAGCAATACAGTCCCTGCAGTAGTTGTGTCCACATTTCAGCATTACCGGATCTGTATAAATGTTTAGACAGATGGAACATTGCAGCTCCTTTTCTAGATGAGAAGACGCCATCGCTGAAAGCAGAAGACTGAAATGTGAAGTTTGAACTTTCTCTCTTATACATATAGAATATAATGCGCAGAGTCCAGGAATCCATAAAAGTCAGGCTAATAAATTTGGTTGATGGTTTTACCATGCTTTGCATATTATCATTGCACTTTGAACCTCTCTACCTCTCTGTAGAATGATCCTGAGTGACAAGAGAGAGCAAAGGGTGTGCTCCAAGTTTATGTACACAGGGATCGTGTAACCATATAATCTGAGACAGCTTGAGTTTTCTCTGCAGCAATGTTTTATCAAATCACATAATATGAACTGTCCGTGTTACCCCAGATACACCAGGGCCATCTTTATAGCATCATGGGTGCCTGACATCGGTGGACTGACAAGTCATGGGGCCCCTGGGCAATAGGGGATTATGGGGCCCCTGTATCCTCGCCCACACCCAAAAAAAGCCTATGAAAAAGCTAATGAAAAGGTACCAGGAGAATCTCATGGGGCCCCCTACTGGGGCAGGGCCCGAGTGCTCGAATGGTCAGTTCGCCCCTGGTGCCTGAGCAAAGGGGTCCTGTCAGGAATGGACTTGCCAATGGTGGTGGGACTCAGCTGCCTTGTGGGCTGCAGTACCAAGGCTGGCCAGCGGGTGCTCTCAGCAGCCAGAATCTCACTCCTGCAATCAGGCCATCACCTGAGGCTGATTGCAGGAGGTGTATTTAAGCAGGACCAGGCCTGTGATCAGTGCCTTGGTGTATAGTTTCCCTTGGCCCCTGTATCCTTATCCTGCCTGCTTGAATCCTGACTCTGCATGAACTCCGCCTGTACTGACCTCGGCTATTCCTGACTACTCTTCCGCCTGCTCCTTGTACCTTGTCTGCCCGTTTGCTACCGACCCGGCCTGCCCAACTACGTTTAGTATTGTTCTTATTGTTATCTGTTGGAGGTTTGGTTTGTTTGCACTGTGTTTATGTATTGTTTAGTCTTGAATAAATTGTATTGTTTATACTATACCTGAAGCCTGCGTTTCCCTGTGTCAGTCCACACACCTCTGGTCATACCTGGAGCCCTGACAGGTCCACTGGAGCCCCTACCAGCCTGCCCAAATATACGCAGCTACTCTCATGAATTAAAGAATAAATAGTTGATAGAATTAAATGTATATACATACACACACTCCTATATATAGTGGGTTAGCTCAGGTGGGGGATCACCTTCCCTGGGAAAAAGGTGACCACACAGCAGGCTTTCTTAAAAATCTGACCGGTTGTCAGTTTTATTCAAAGGTTTGCAAAATATCAAAACAAACAAAACAGTAAAATAAACCCTCGCCATCCAGGCACTAACTAAACATAGACATTGTCCTATCTCACTGATGAAGGGCTTCTCCCTGCCACCAACCAAAACAAAACCATAAGCAAACCTTTTTCCTTGTTTGTGTAACACACACCTTCATGTACAGCTCTCTCAGGAATGGCTCTCTGAGTCCCAGGCCACAAGCAGATCCTTGCTCCAGCCCTACCTTATTTATACCACCTCTTGGTGGTCATCAGTGGAGCACAAGATCCGATCCAGAACCACCTCTGCCATTGTGGCCCCAAAAACCCGGAGTGGATGTCACCTTACACTCCCAAGTATGATCGCATGTGAGGTGACACATAGCAAGTGTGCATCAATCACCTCGCCGTTCATACTGTCACAATATATATACACATATACATACACACACATACATATACAGTTGTGTACAAAATAATATCAGTCAGACATCACTAACCGGATCAATCACTGTTTTTGGTAGAAATGATATCTCTACATGGCAAATAATTTCCTAGCAGGTGTAGTAGAGTAATAGAAATCCAACAGACCCGACAGTCATGACATGTATGCTGCTGATTCTGTGTCATTGAATCACTCATTGAAAGGGGCGTGTTCAATATAATAGCCGTGTGGAGTTCTATTAGTGAGGTCATTCATTCTTTGAAAAACAGGTGGCAATGATTGCCCTTATTTAAAGAAGGAAGGCAGCAAATGTTGTACATGCTGGTTACAGTGCATTTCTCTCTGAAATTCTGAGGAAAATGGGTCGTTCCAGACATTATTCAGAAGAACAGCGTACCTCGATTAAAAAGTTGATTGGAGAGGGGAAAACATATAAAGAAGTGCAGAAAATGATCGGCTGCTCAGCTAAAATGATGGCAAATGCTTTAAAATGGCAACCAAAACCTGAAAGACGTGGAAGAAAGCGAAAAACTACCATTGGAATGGATAGAAGAATAGCCAAAATGGGGCGGACTCAGCCAACAATCAGCTCCAGGAAGATGAAAGAAGGTGTGACGTTCCCTGTGAGGACTGTTACAATTAGAAGACGCCGATGTGAAGCCAAGCTATCTGCAAGAAGTCCCCGCAAAGTCCCACTGGTGGAGAAAAGACGTGCTGAAGAGGTTACAATTTGCCAAAGAGCACATTGACTGGTCTAAAGAGAAATGACGCAACATTTTGTGGACTGATGAAAGTAAGATTGTTCTTTTTGGGTCTAGTGGGCGGAGACAGTTTGTCAGACGACCCCCAAACACTGAATTCAAGACACAGTACACTGTGAAGACCGTGAAGCATGGTGGTGCAAGCATCATGATATGGGGATGTTTCTCATACTACGGTGTTGGGCCTATTTATCGCATACCAGGGATCATGGATCAGTTTGAATACATCAGAATACTTGAAGAGGTCATGCTGCCTTATGCTGAAGAGGAAATGCCCTTGAAATGAGTGTTCCAACAAGACAACGACCCCAAACACACCAGTAAACGTGCAACATCTTCGTTCCAGACCAACAAGATGGACGTTATGGAGTGGCCAGCCCAATCCCCGGATCTTCATCCAATAGAAAACTTGTGGGGTGACATCAAAAATGCAGTTTCTGAGGCCAAACCAAGAAATAGAGAAGAACTGTGGAATGTGGTCCAATCATCCTGGGCTGGAATACCTGATCACAGGGGCCAGAAGTTGGGGGACTCCATGCAACACAGATGTACAGCAGTTCTCAGAAACAGTGCGACTACAACCAAATATTCATGAAGTCATTCAAAGGAAAGCAAAATCTTCAAACATTTCTCAGTTTATATAGTGAATGTTTGAGTTTGTAAAGAAGAATACAAACACTGCGATTTTTTTGAACTGTCTAATATTCACTTTTCTTCCATTTTTTTAGAGGAACAACACAAATTTGATGTATTTTTCTTCATGTTTTGATTTGGAATAGAATGTGTTGTGTTCCCAATGCATTTGTGTGGATGGAAATAAAAGCTATTAGAAGGATTTTCAGCTTTATTCACTTTTTTTCAACACACTGCTATTATTTTGAACATAACTGTATATATATATATACACACACACAATATATCTATCTATCTATATATAATAAAGAAGTAAAACCTTGCGAGCAGCTCAGACTCAGCTCTTACACAATATCTCTCCAATATATTCCTCTAGCACTCAGCGACAGCTGCTTTTGATATATATATTAGGACTTTCAATAAAATCAATTTTAAACAATAGGAAAATGCACCGTAAATCAAAGACTAATCAACACAAAGGGCACATTACGGGGGAGGCAGAAGGGCACAGTATGGGGGGGGACACTGCCTGGGACAGCTTAATAAAAAGCGTGACTGTCCCAGCAAATCCAGGACAGTTAACAAGTATATTTTAATTTAAGATTACCATGGGGCCCCCATGCCCTTTGGGGCTCCTGGGCACTGCCCATGCAGATGGCCCTGAGATACACCCATCACCTTTACACTTCCATTCCCAAGATATAATTTTCATTGGAATGTTGGAAGCTTACGCCGAGTACGCATAATCAGAAAATGGTATGAAAAGTACAGTTTTCAAAGCCATCGTACGATAAATCTGATCGTTAGTACACATCTTTCACCCAAAATTAGAAGGGACAAGCATGAAAAATGATTCTGCTATGCTACCAGATCGTATGATTTTAATTGAATCAGTACAGTTTTCATCCGAAAATACAATATAATACATAACATCACCTTCAAATTTTTATTCTGTCGTACAAGAAATTTCGTAACTTTAGTAACCTCTTCACTTTCACCATGGTGACCCTGTACTACTTGTGGGGGGTGATGAAAATTTTTTTCTTTTTTTACACTGATTGCTTTTACACCCATAAAGGCTGTAAAAGCAATCATTTTTCCTTCTCTCTGGCTGCATTCCTGCAGCCATTGAGAAATACTGTGTGAGCTGTGATTGGTCACAGCTTGTCACATGGGACAAGGCTGTTGTGAATAGCCCTGTACCATGTGATCTCTGTGATCATTAACAGATTTCACACGTAGTAAGCAATGATGTCAGGAAGTGACATCTTGTTTACTACTCTTCATGTGATCACTGATTGGTCAACCAGTGATCACATGAATCAGGACCTCACACAGAGGTCCCGTACAACGATCGGTGTTCCTCTGTGTCCAGAGGACACAGCAGCCACTGGATTGTGGTTCCGCACGCTCCCAGGGATCGCGCACAGGCAATGAATGCAGAGGCCATTTATAAATGGCCACCCACTCCTGCACTGCTCCTGTCCGGCCGTTTCTGTACATGGGCCAGATGGGAAGTGGTTAACTTGTATGGGGTGAAGATGAGCCTTGAGATACTCCAAAACTAGCAGAAATACAACAGAGGACACTAGTAACTGATCTGCTCCTTCAGGGTGTAACCACCCTCTTGAATGTGAATTTTAAGTGAACCCACAATTTAGGAAATCCCTCAAAAACATAACTAAATTAAAAGTATAAAAATTAAAAACAAGTAAAAATAAAGAAAAAAAATGCCGGCTGTGAATCTCCAACTCTTGGGACACGCAGGCCAGGAAATCTCTGCTAGATTACAAGGCAGAAGTTGTAATGTAAAGAGCTTGGTTCAGACCACTGGACTTGGAGGTAGAGTAGTGTACTTGTTTTTCTGCAGCTTCAGATGGGCCCTCTCAGACATCCCACTGACTGAAGGGCAATCCAGAAGCCCAGCACATTATGTGCAAGCTCAGGCCACCCACTAATGCCTAGGATCCTCACTCCTAAGATGGTTCGCATCAGCCCCCCGAACCTGATGTAGTCAGCAATCTTGTGGTTCAAGGACTGCCTGTGAATGCTGCTTGCAGCCAAGTCTGGCCACTGTGTTTTTAACAAACACCTTTCAGGAATCAGAGGATCAGAGGCAAGTTGGTCACCAGAGGAGGTCCATAATGATAAGTTCTCTTTTCCTTCACTTAGTAAAGAAATATTTACACCATAAATTTAACTTTTGTTATATTAATATACCGTAGATATTTCCCATCTACTTACAGAAGAAAAGGATCATTCCCAAAGAGTCTACGCTCCAAGTGGAATATTTCAGGCCTAATATTTCAGCACTATGGCCAGATGGATGGAACATCTCAGCACTAGGACTAGAGAGTGCCTCGGTACCATGACCAGATGGACAGAGTGTCCGAGCACTAGAGCCAGAGGAATGGGATATCTCAGCACTATGGCCAGATGGATGGAGTGTCCGAGCACTAGGGCCAGAGGAATGGGATATCTCAGCACTATGGCCAGATGGATGGAGTGTCCGAGCACTAGAGCCAGAGGAATGGGATATCTCCACACTATGGCCAGATGGACGGAGCATCTCAGCACAATGGGAAGATATACAGACCATCTCAACACTATGGCCAGTTGGGTAGCGCAATTAAGCACTATGGCCAGGTTGGCAGAACATCTCAGCACTATGCCCAGATCAAAAGAGTGGCTCAGTACAATTACCAGATGGAAAGGGGCGTCTGAGCACTATGGCCAGATAGAGGGAGCATCTCAGCACTATGGCTAGGATGGACAGAGTATCTCAGTACTATGGCCAGATGGATGGGGCACCTCAGCACTATGACCAGATAGATAGAGCATCTCAGCATTATGGCCAGATGGACAGAGTGTCTCAGTACTATGGTCAGATGGATGGAGCATATGAGCACTATGGTTAGATGAATGGGACACCTCAGTATGATGGCCAAATGAATGATGCATCTCAGCACAATGGCCAAATGGACAGAGCATCTCAGTACTATGGCCAGATGAACAGAGTATCTGAGCACTTTGGCCAGATGGATGGATTATTGATTTATTGTTAACTGTAAATTGAATATTATTATATTTGGGTTTCTGTAATGCCATGTTTACTTTTAAGCTTTCTTAACCCCTTGATACCACCTCCCAGCAGCCCTTTAAGTGCGTTTTTAATGTCTGGGAGGTAGGTTGGCTTTACCATCATGTGTACGCTGTGATTGGCTCTCACAGGGGTCACTTGATTGGGAGCCTGTTCTGCTGGTTCCCAATCATAAGCCATGACAGAAAGCTGTTGGAGACAGCTCAATCAGTGGGCTCCATAGTCATATATTTGCAGTGGCTGGGAGTTAAAGCCAGCTTTTCTTGCCACATACCATTGTTGTGCTCAGCATATTGCATTAGGGTGTGCACCCCAAAGCTCAAACACACATGCGTGTATATATATATATATATATATATATATACACACACACACAGTATACATACATATATACATACATACACACACACGTACACACACACACACACTATATTGCCAAAAGTATTGGGATGCCTGCCTTTACACGCACATGAACTTGGCATTCCAGTCTTAGTCTTAGTCTGAATGGCATTCCAGTCTTAGTCCGTAGGGTTCAATATTGAGTTGGCCCCACCCTTTGCAGTTATAACATCTTCAACTCTTCTGGGAAGGCCGTCCACAAGGTTTAGGAGGGTGTCTATGGGAAGGTTGGACCATTCTTCCAGAAGCAGATTTGTCATGTCAGGCACTGATGTCTGGGGAGGAGGCCTGACTCACAGTCTCTGCTCTAATTCATCCCAAAGGTGTTCCATTGGGTTGAGGTCAGTCAAGTTCCTCCACCCCAAACTGGCTCCTCCATGTCTTTATGGACCCTGCTTTGTGCACTGTGCACAGTCATGTTGGAACAGGAAGGGGCCATCCCCAAACTCTTCCCACAAAGATGGGAGCATGAAATTGTCCACAATGTCTTGGTATGCTGACACCTTAAGAGTTCCCTTCACTGGAACTAAGGGGTGAAGCCCAACCCCTGAAAAACAACCCAACACCATAATCCCCCTCCACCAAACTTTACACTTGGCACAATGCAGTCAGGCAAGGACCGTTCTCCTGGCAACCGCCAAACCCAGACATGTCCATCAAATTGCCAGACAGAGAAGTGTGATTGGTCACTTCAGAGAACACATCTCCAGTGCTCTAGAGTCCAGTGGTGGCGTGCTTTATACCAATGCATCCGACGCTTTGCAATGCACTTGGTGATGGAAGGCTTGGATGCAGCTGCTCGGCCATGGAAACCCATTCCATGAAGCTCTCTACACACTGTTGTTGGGCTCATCTGAAGGCCACACCAAGTTTGGAGGTCTTTAGCTATTGACTCTGCAGACAGTTGGCGACTTCTGCGCACTGTGCGCTTCAGCATGCGCTGATCCCACTCTGTCATGTGACGTGGCCTACCACTTGGTGGCTGAGTTGCTGTTGTTCCTAGTTGCTTCCACTTTGTTATAATCCCACTAACAGTTGAGCGTGGAATATTTAGTAGACAGGAAATGTCACGGATGGACGTTTTGTACAGGTGACCACCTATCACAGTGCAAGCTTGAATTCACTGAGCTCCGGAGAGGGACCCATTCTTTCACCAATGTTTGTAGAAGCAGTCTGCATGCCTAGGGGCTTGATTGTATACACCTGTGTCCATGGAGGGGATTGGAACACCTGAGTCCAATGATTTGGAGGGGTGTCTCAATACTTTTGGAAATATATATATATACATATATACACACACACACGCACACACACACACACATCAGCTCACACATGACATGCCAGGAAATGGCAGGCCGGGCATGATCTCAGGGACTGGGTGCCTCCTCATGTTGCCCAGTCAAACTTGACTGCAGTACTAGTAGAAAGCAAGGAGGAGGCAGGATCCCCCTTGGGGATGTTCCTGCAGTCCTTCATGAAAGGTCCCCCGGGAAATAGGGGATCATGGGGCCCCTTTCTCCTTGCCCAAACTCAAAAAAGCCTATGAAAAAGGTACCAGGGGCATCTCATGGGGCCCCCTACTGACCCCGGGCCCTCGGGCAGTGCCCGAGTTTCCAAATGGTCAGTCCGCCCCTGCTCATGTGCATGTCATGTAGGAATGTTGACAACTATAGGTGATTAGGGTGTGCCTAGACACATCTAGCACACCCTGTGCACACACCTATGCCATGTATACTGAATGTGTTACGTGGTCAGCAAGAGAATTATATCTACACTTGCATTTGTAATGTTTCAAGGATTGTATTTGCATTTGTAGTTGCATTGCATTTTTAATTTTGGAGGCTTGGAGGTTTAAGGTTTGAGTTGGAGGAGGTTGGAGGTTCTGTAATGTTTCAAGATGCTACTTGAAAAAATAAAATAAAATAAACAAACTTTTATCCTAATCCAATATTGAAGTTGTTATCTATCTATCTATCTATATACATTCTACTAATTAGCTTACTGCAATTATTATTTTTTGCCCAGAAAAAACATTTCTTTCATTTTGTTGAAAATCATTTCAAGTTGGCATAAGTTCTAAATTCCTGCAGTCAACTTTGAGACAATGTTTTTTTTTTTTTATACAAGTCAGTGTGATATTCAGCAGATGAAGTTTATTATCTCACCTGAAGCCACAAGCCGAGAGCTACAGATTTTGTTTAATTGGGGTCATTTCATACCTCGCTGTTCATTAACACTATCAAATCCCTAAGTCTGAAGGCTTCCCTTTAAATGATCTGAGGGATCACCAACCTGATAAGTGAAAAAAATCGTTAACACCTGACTTTAATTCAAATCACAAAGAGAAAGGAATATATTTTACTTGTTACAAAATGGTCTGAGATGAAGCCGCCATCCAACTGCCTCCACTGAACAAGCCCAGTCTTCACTCGAGACCCCGTTTTAATTGGCTGTCATTACCGATGCTCCCAGTCTGGTGGTTAATTTTCAAACATTTCTTATTGCATAGCACAATAAAGAAAAAACAAATGTGTATATATATATATATATATATATATATATATATATATATATATAGAGATAGATAGATAGATAGATAGATAGATAGATAGAAGAAGGGAAAGGAGGAAATGTCTTCTTGCTACAAAATTCTAAATAGATAAAATGGGTTGTAAGAATATAGTTAGTTTTATGACATATAACGTAAAAGGATTAAATACTCCAGCAAAAAGGCATAAGATCTTAAGGGAAATATACCAACGATCTATCAAAGTGGTGTTCATACAGGAGACGCATATATCCCAGGATTCAGACATAAAAGTTATACTCCAAATATCTTCCCACGTGGTATTACGTAGACTCACCAATAAGACGGGCAAAGAGAGATAAGGTACAAAAAGGAGGAGTTAAAGAATTATATGGAACAAGATACAAGGAGAATATGGGGTTTCGAAGGAAAGATATTGGTGGGGGAATAAACCGGGAAAATATTTATTGAGGAAGTTGAAGGAAAAAAAATCAAAGGACTTTATTGATATAATTAAAGATGATAAAGGAGAGATGGTATATTCAACCACCGATATCACCAACACATTCCAGAGATTTTATAGTAGGTTATATGGGTCAGAAAGTACACATCAGAAGGAATCAGAAGAAGAGAGAAGGAAGAAGAGGTTTATTTATTTGAACGAGGCCGGTATGCCTAGATTAGATAAAGCCAGATTAACAGCTTTAGCCCTATATCAATGGAAGAGGTTAACTTAGCGTTAAAAGGGAACAGCTACAGGGAAGAGCCCAGGACCCCATGGATTCACAGTTGGATATTATAAAAAATATAAAGAACAATTAGCCCCTAAACTGTGTACTTATATGAATGCACTGGGAGAAGAGACAAAGATGAGGATGAGGAAGTAGTCACTACAGGCATATATTACAGTTATACCCAACGAAGGGAAAGATTGGTCTCAGTGTAACAGCTACAGACCTATATTTTTGTTGAATGCTGATACAAAGTTATACACATATATAGTTATTAGCGACAAGGCTGAAAGAGCTAGATTGGATACACTTAGACCAAGTGGAATTCATTCCGGGTAGAGAGGGAAAAGATAATAGCTTAAGAACAATTCTTATTCTCTAAAAAAAAAATGAAAAAGGAAAGGTTCCGGGAATCATTCTGTCGGTTGATGCTGAAAAGACCTTTGATAGAGTAGACTGGAGTTTTATGATCGATACATTGAAAACACTAGGAATCGGGCATAGAATGATGCAGTGGATGAAAGAGCTATATTGGAGTCCCTCAGCTGCAGTTAAAGTAAATGGCTCACTATCCAAATTTTTTAGAATGTGTATTGGAACCAGACAGGGATGTTGCTATTTTTAATCTCCTTGGAACAGTTATTAGTAACTGTTAGAAAGCTTAGATGTCAAGGGTATGCGGATGGGGGATACAGAACATAAAGTGCCTACTAGCAAACCCCAGAAAACTGAAAGAATACGGAGATATGCAGAGCTATCTAACCTTAAAATCAACCTCTCGAAAAGCGAGATCTTAAATATAAATGTTACAAAGGCTGAGAAACAAATCTTACAAAAATAATTCCCCTTTCAAAAAATGGATAGAGAAAAAGAACTAGAGTATTTGGGAATAAAATTAACTGGATGACTGGAAACCATTAAGTGTATACAATTGACATGTGATCTGCTGTGATTGGTCACAGCGATCACATGACACTGGCAACGGGCCATGATCACAGCCGGTGACTGATCGCGCAGCCGCATGAGCGGCTCGTTTTGACATGATGTCACATGATGCCCAGTCATAACGGCGAGTGTGCCGCCCGGCCGTCAATCTGCAATAGGCCGGGCGGGAAGGTGTTAATTCACTGTCAATCACGTTGTTGGGAACAAAATTTTTACCGCCAAGGAATGACAATATCTCAGGGAAACGGATTATTGATAGAAATGCATGTTTAAAAGATATTGTGACTTAAGGGGCGGTATGTTCTTTTTATGATTTGAGGAATAAGAAGGAAATATTTTGTACACTAGATGAGTGGCGGTATGGTCAAATAGTAAATTTTGTCTCAAAGCTCCCACAACCACTAAGATCCGAGGAAGAAATGCATCCATTAGAACAACTGTTGAGTACAAATAGAACACAAAAACACACTAGCTCTAGGATTTATAGAATGCTTATTGAAATAGAGGGATCGTTACCTCAAAAATTCCTGGAAAAGTGGGAAATGGAGCTTGGAACAAAAGTGAGTGAGCAACAAAAAAGTAAAAATGTTTAGTTTAACACATGGAGCGGTGAATATGAATACAGTGGAAATGAATTATAAATGTCTGGTTAGATGGTATATTACTCCTAATATGATGCAAAAACTAAGGCCAGAGATCTCATCCCAGTGCTGGAGAGGATGTTGGAGTAAAGGTACAATGGCACATATCTGATGGGACTGCCCCAAAATACAAGAGTTTTGGAGGGAGATAGTGCTATATATACAAGAGATCCAGAGGAATAGTGTACAGATGGATCCGGGGGTTTGCCTATTTCATAAATCAGAGCTGTTGGCAAAGCAGTATATAAATACAATATTGTTCCATCTTTTAAATGCAGCCAAAAGTCTTATTCTTAAATATTGGCAAACAACAGAAGCCCCCCCAAAAAGAAGGACTGGATGGAAAGAGTTGGGTATATACATAGGATGGAAGAATTATACCATATAAATGAGAATAAAAATGGAAAAATTTAAGAAGATCTGGGAAAGATGGTATATTTTCAAAAAAAATCAAGAAGATTTTCAGAAGTGGTTGGAGTGTAGGAGAATACAGAAAAAAAAGAAGGAGACGGGAAAAAACAAAATGAAAAGAAAAGGAGGAGAAATAATAAGATAGATCAACAAAAGAAGATCAAGAAGTAAGTGGAAGGACAGTAGGCAAGAGGTGGGGTTGGGAGGGGGAGGGTAAATATGGGAGATGGGGTTGTAATTAAGTATGCCGGAGAGGATGTTGGATTAAAGGTACAATGGCACATATCTGGTGGGACTGCCCCAAAATACAGGAGATTTGGAGGGAGATAGTGCTATATATACAAGAGATCCAGAGGAATAGTGTACAGACGGATCCGGGGGTTTGCCTATTTCATAAATAAGAGCTGTTGGCAAAGCAGTATAAAAATACAATATTGTTCCATCTTTTAAATGAAACCAAAAGTCTTATTCCTAAATATTGGCAAACAACGGAAGCCCCAAAAATAAAGGACTGGATGGAAAGAGTTGGGTATATACATAGGATGGAAGAATTATACCATATAAATGAGGATAAAAATGGAAAAATTTAACAAGATCTGGGAAAGATGGTATATTTTCAATAAAAATCAAGAAGATTTTCAGAAGTGGTTGGAGTGTAGGAGAATACAGAAATTAAATAATGGGAAAAGACAGAAAGGGAAAAGATAAGGAGGAGAAATAATAAGATAGATCAACAAAAGAAGATCAAGAAGTAAGTGGAAGGACAGTAGGCAAGAGGTGAGGTAGGGGGGTAAGTATGGAAGATTGGTTGTAATTAAGTATAGATTTTTGTATAATAAGATGCTGATTTGAAACAGATTTGTAAAGCAACATAAAAATACAATATTGTTCCATCTTTTAAATGAAACCAAAAGTCTTATTCCTAAATATTGGCAAACAACAGAAGCCCCAAAAATAAAGGACTGGATGGAAAGAGTTGGGTATATAGATAGGATGGAAGAATTATACCATATAGGTCATGAACATATAGATGAGGATAAAACGGAAACATTTAAGAAGATCTGGGAAAGATGGTATATTTTCAATAAAAATGAAGAAGATTTTCAGAAGTGGTTGCAGTGTAGGAGAATACAGAAAATAAACAAAGAGACGGGAAAAAATCGAAAGGGAAATAGAAGGAGGATAAATAATAAGATAGATCAACAAAAGAAGATCAAGAAGTAAGTGGAAGGACAGTAGGCACGAGGCTGGGGGGTAAATATGGAAGATTGGTTGTAATTAAGTATAGATTTTTGTATAATAAGATGTTGATTTGAAACAAATTTGTAAAACAATATAAAAATACAATATATTTCCATCTTTTAAATGAAACCAAAAGTCTTATTCCTAAATATTGGCAAACAACAGAAGCCCCAAAAATAATGGACTGGATGGAAAGAGTTTGGTATATACATAGGATGGAAGAATTATACCATATAGATGAGGATAAAAATGGAAAATGTAAGAAGATCTGGGAAAGATGGTATATTTTCAAAAACAATCAAGATTTTTAGAAGTGGTTGGAGTGTAGGAGAATAAAGAAAATAAATAAGGAGACGGGAAAAACAGAAAGGGAAAAGATAAGGAGGAGAAATAATAAGATAGATCAACAAAAGAAGATCAATAAGTAAGTGGAAGGACAGTAAGCAAGAGGTGAATAAAAATTCCAAAAAATCAAGAAGATTTTCAGAAGTGGTTGCAGTGTAGGAGAATACAGAAAATAAAAAAAGAGACGGGAAAAAATTGAAAGGGAAATAGAAGGAGGAGAAATAATACTCTAGATCAACAAAAGAAGATCAAGAAGTAAGTGGAAGGACAGTAGGCAAGAGGTGAGATTGGGGGGTAAATATGGAAGATGGGGTTGTATTTAAGTATAGATTTTTGTATAATAAGATGTTGATTTGAAACAGATTTGTAAAGCAATATAAAAATACAATATTGTTCAATCTTCGAAATGCAGCCAAAAGTCTTATTTCTAAATATTGGCAAACAACAGAAGCCCCAAAAATATAGGACTGGATGGAAAGAGTTGGGTATATACATAGGATGGAAGAATTATACCATATAGATGAGGATAAAACGGAAAAATTTAAGAAGATCTGGGAAAGATGGTATATTTTCAATAAAAATCAAGAAGATTTTCAGAAGTGGTTGGAGTGTAGGAGAGTACAGAAGTTAAATAATGGGAAAAGACAGAAAGGGGAAAGATAAGGAGGAGAAATAATAACATAGATCAACAAAAGAAGATCAAAAAGTAAGCCGAAGGACAGTAGGCAAGAGATGGGGTTGGGGGTAAATATGGAAGATGGGTTGTAATTAAGTATAGAATTTTGTATAATAAGATGCTGATTTGAAACAGATTTGTAAAGCAATCTAAAAATACAATATTGTTCCATCTTTTAAATTAAACCAAAATTCTTATTCCTAAATATTGGCAAACAACAGAAGCCCCAAAAATAAAGGACTGGATGGAAAGAGTTTGGTATATACATAGGATGGAAGAATTATACCATATAAATGAGGATAAAAATGTAAGAAGATCTGGGAAAAATGGTATATTTAAAAAAAAAATCAAGAAGATTTTCAGAAGTGGTTGAAGTGTAGGAGAATACAGAAATTAAATAATGGGAAAAAACAGAAAGGGAAAAGATAAGGAGGAGAAATAATAAGATAGATCAACAAAAGAAGATCAAGAAGTAAGTGGAAGGACAGTAGGCAACAGGTTGGGGGGGGGGGGTAAATATGGAAGATTGGTTGTAATTAAGTATAGATTTTTGTATAATAAGATGTTGATTTGAAACAAATTTGTAAAACAATATAAAAATACAATATATTTCCATCTTTTAAATGAAACCAAAAGTCTTATTCCTAAATATTGGCAAACAACAGAAGCCCCAAAAATAATGGACTGGATGGAAAGAGTTGGGTATATACATAGGATGGAAGAATTATACCATATAGATGAGGATAAAACGGAAGATCTGGGAAAGATGGTATATTTTCTAAAAAATCAAGAAGATTTTTAGAAGTGGTTGGAGTGTAGAAGAATAAAGAAAAGAAAAAAAGAAACGGGGAAAAACAGAAAGGGAAAAGGTAAGGAGGAGAAATAATAAGATAGATCAACAAAAGAAGATCAAGAAGTAAGCGGAAGGACAGCAGGCACGAGTTGGGGTTCGGAGGGGGGAGGGGGGGGGGGTAAATATGGGAGATGGGGTTGTAATTGAGTAAAGATTTTTGTATTATAAGATGTTGATTTGAAACAGGTTTGTATGATAAAAAATGAATAAAGATATAATTAAAAAAAACGTAATGGTATAAAGAGAAAGTGAGCGCTCTTAAAATCAGCAGCTATAGCACCAAAGGTAACCAATAAAAACCTTCAGAGAATCATAACAAGTAAAAAGGTGCAGCACTAAAAACATATATAAAATTAGTAATGTCCATAAATGAATTATTATGCCAAATTACAACAAATTATCTTGATTCAGCCATCTATCAGTATCCAGAGAGGGGAGCTCCTTAAAGCTGACACCTACACCCGCCCATCCCTTAAAGGGATCTCTGGTCTGCTGGATCCTGTATCTTCCTGTGAACCCCTGACAGCACCACCATACCTAGAGGGAGGATCATCCTGGAGTAGGACCTTATCCAATTCTTTAAGGGGACCTCTACATATTTATACAATGCTTATTTACTTTACGCATCTGGTGAGTGAGTAATTCTACCACACTTTTTGGAGCACCATTATTTGGATACTACTGTTATCTGCGCAGGCTGACACCTTATAATTTGTTATAATTTGCCATAATAATTCATTTATGGACATTAGTAATTTTATATATATTTTTAGCTCTGCACCTTTTTACTTGTTATAATAAAAAAAAAAAACCTTCTGGTCAGAGGACCTGGCCAGCACCACTGGCATGCACTGACATAGGCAGAGGCATGCTGACGTGCACTCTGGGAATTCTAGAAGTCCTAAAAGACCTAGCAGCGATCCCATGAGTACTGTAACGCCCTACAGAACAAGGAAAGATCAAACAAGTGGTGTCTAGGCAGTGGTGTTCAGCAAGCAGAGTTTGGGAAGGATGGCCTTCAACTGGAAGCACGGTAGACAAATTCCAGAAGACAGGTCAGTGTCAGCATCGGAATGAAGGTTATTCAAGATGAAAAACACTAGACTGGACCAGAAATAACTTGTTTGAGTCTACAACCCCTTCAGAGTACTCAAAATCCCCCCCCCCCCAGTTATTGGCGATGTCATGGACCCACTTGCTAATTGCCTGTTGGGCTTTAGTTTGGGTGATGATAAAAAAAAAAAGACATCTGCCGCAACTTGCTGATATTTGTTCACCAACATTCTTGAAGTTTGGGCGTTGAATCCGAACGTCATTGAAGTCAAAATGTGCTGAATGTTAAAACACTAGAGGCCATTTGCTAGACTAAAAGACAAGGGATGGTCAAACAAATCGAATGGGGGTTGGACGTTGCCCTAGGAAACAAACCAAAGCAATTTTTTTTTTAACTAGTTCAGCAGTTATTATACAGGATTTATATGGCGCCAACAGTTTGCGCAGCGCTTTACAACATGAAGGCAGGCATACAGTTGCAAGAAAAAGTCCAAAGGTTCACATACTTTTTCCTCCCTGCGCTGTGAATGTTTACATGTTATGTGCAATTAAACCATGGCAACATCTAATGTTTGTGTGGTATTATGTTCAGCAGACTGTGTTCTTCTATTGTTGTGACTTAGATGACGTTCAGAGCACATTTTATGCCCAATTCATGCAAAACTCCACGTAATCCCAAGGGGTTCACATACTTTTTCTTGCAACTGTAACAGTTACAATACAATTTGGTACAAGAGGAAACAGAAGGCCCAGGTCGTCAGAGCTTACAATCTAAGAGGGAGGGTCAAGAGATACTAAAAAGGTAATAGCTGTGGGGGATGAGCTAATGGAGAAAGTAAAAACACAGTGCATTGGTTAACCTCCCTAACGGTCTGATTATGTCAGTATTTCTGTGCTCAAAGCGGTACATTTTTTTGCATGGAAATATGTCGTTTTTTTATTGTAGGCCTGTAATTCTTAGGAATAACTCACTGAAATCTGTCCGAACAAGAGTCTAGTAAACATCCCGGAGATGATAAAACTTGAAACACAAAATCATAAATTATAATTTAATAAATAATCATAAAAAATAATAATATAATAATAATAAATTTAATTCAATAATATAATCAAACCAAAAACACTGAAATGTGAAATATAGCGCCAAGTTCGCACATCGCTGAGCTCAGTCGCAGAATCGTTTTCAGTGTCTGATGAGGAATTTCCCCCACCAATCATTATCACTCAATTCTGCAAGTGGTTCTGATTTACTATCGCTGTTCTCTAGCCGGTCTAAAACCGCGTCTGACCTAAAGGGACGCTTTTTGGACGCCATGGACGTTTCTCAGTTTCCAGGCAGAAAGAACAGTAATAATGCAGGCAGGGCGCCGGACAAAGCACTCGGGACAAAATGTATGTGAAATGGTTTGATACAGGAATGTTATACTATGTGATTTTATTGTATTTAGTGAATGTCACTTTTTGACATTTTTAAATTTCCCGCCAGTTCCGTCCCCCGTACGTCCCGACGTCGCAGGGAACAGAACCCGGAAGACAGATGCCGGCATCGGCCGGAGGAGATGGCCGGGGACACTGCAGGGGGGACACCTCAGGAGCGCAGGACAAGGTAAGTGCAGAAGAGATCCCGGAGCAACGCTGCAGTGTATTCCCGAGTGTAGCTCGGGGTTACCGCTTGTGGTGCTGAAACTTTACCCCGAGCTACACTCGGGAATACCGCCAGGGGGCTTAAAAGCAGGACAGGCTTCTTTAAAGAGAAGGGTTTTCAGGGATTGTCTAAAGGTGGATAGGTTAGGAGATAGTCGGACAGATTGGGGTAGGGAGTTCCATAGGATGGGAGCTCAGGAGAAGTCTTGTAGGCAAGCATGGGAGGAGCTGACACGGGAACTAGAGAGCAGGAGGACCAAAGAGAGTGATTTGGTTGGTACTGTGAGACCAGGTTGGTGATGTAGCTGGGGGCCGTGTTGTGGATGGCTTTGTAAGTGGTTGTTAGTATTTTGAATTTCATCCGTTGGGTGAGTGGCAGCCAATGGAGGGATCGGCAGAGATGGGCGTCAGACACTGAGAAGTTGGCAAGATGGATGAGTCTGGAAGCAGCATTCATAATGGACTGAAGGGGGGATAGCCTATGTAAATGTAAACCAATGAGGAGGGAGTTGCAGTAGTCAAGGCGAGAGATAACCAAGCAGCAGTTGGACTAGCTGGACCACTGTTTGTTCAGCCGACACCCAGTTTGAAAATGTAAGTGATGCAGTGGCTGTATGTCCGCTGATCGCTTTCAGAGAATGGGAGGTGCAGTCCTGCCCCCCCCCTTCCCCGCTAACCCCTTTGGCGATGGTCCTTGTGGTTCCCAGGCTCTCCCTCTCTTACTAGGAGCCCCAGGACTGCAATTACTGGCTTCAGGAAGTAGAGCAGTGTGAGAGTCAGGCATATCCATGTCTCGATCTCCGATGGAAACAAAGAAACCAGAAGTGACAATGATTTTGTCAGTTCCAGTTTCAGATCCAACATTTCCTGGCCGGTACAGCCAAGGGACACATCTAACCGAGCCGATCTATGCTCATTTAGAGTGTGAAGGGAAGGGGAGACATTGTGTAGACTCCTATTGTCTCCAAAAAAACCCCCAAAGAGTACCAGTCACCTACCCATGCAATCAAGTAAAAATAAATACATACAAGTTCTAAAAATGAAAATGATAATACAATATATTAATGTTTTTTTAATAAAAATTGTGTGACGGGAGTCACTTTTGGTGGGAGGCCCATGGAACACAGCTCACTTTGGAAAGGTTGGGAGACTCCGTATCCCTATTATGTGTAAGTCACCCTGTGCCTGTTAGGGGTACAGGGTGATCTGTCCTAATATTGGGGTGGAGATTGCGGATTTTTTATTGCCATGTGGCTGCATCCCATTGTTCTATTGTGTGTCTTGCTTGGGAGCAAACTATTATGGGATGTATGTGTTTATGTGTATTGGTTTGGTGGGGGGTGTTTCCAGCAGCCCTCCCTCCTGATGGGACTGTTTGCTGGTGTGTCTCTTATTACTAAAGGTAGATTGCCCCACCCTGTGTCATTATGCAGGGAGGGGGGGGGGTTGTTCCCTTGAATGTATATATCTTGTATCTGTGTTAAAATAGAGTAGTCCGTTTCCTGGTTTACTACAAGACTGGAGTTCTCTAGTCTTGTATGGTCTGCTATGGTGTCTGTGGTCGGTGTTCGGACACGGAAGCGGGAGTCTAACGGAAGTACCCAAGTGCAGTCGGGGTCTGGCTCCCTGCAAATGCAAATGCAATTCTGCAAGTGGTTATGCAGCCCAGGGAGCGCATGCGTATGTAAATCACGGACACACCACATGAGTGACATATGACCGCAAATGCCAGAGTGAGACAAATAAGTCTAGCACCTTTGGTTTGGACCTGGCATCCTGGCCTCGTACTTTGCATGTTATAGTCTCCCATGTACTGATAGCAGCCCGCTTAGCTCTAGCGTGTTTATGGAAAAGGCCTATACCCCCTTCCTTTCCCAAGTCCTCTCAATATTGAATGATACTTTCTATATGGAATACCTTTTCGCTAAATCAAATCTGACTCTGAGAAAATTCTCTGCATCCTGGGACTCTTGGATATCTGATCATAGAATTACCTCTCTTCCTCTTTGAACCTGATTTGGAACAAATAATTGCATTGGTTGTGCAGTCATTTCCTTGGGGGGCCCCATTATGCTTGGTCTCGGACCAGGGAGAGCTATCAATCAGTGATTGCTGGATAAACGCCATTGTTTTGTGGATTGCCCAACCTCTCCGTATATCTTTTTTGTTTCCTAACCGCTCTTGGGGCTCTTCCCCAAGGGGAAAGGCTTTGCCTTTGGTTGTCTCCACCTCTTTATCATGCTTGCATTGCATCAGTATTTTATAATGTTTCATGTATTTTTTTGCATTTTACTAAACATTTTACTGGAATAGTATGTTCTATAGCACTCCCGCAAGACGAGTTTTGCTCGTTTGTTCTGGTCATCTCTACAATATGCTGAATCTCCTTGGTCTCTCTGTGCCACAAATTTCTATTTTCAATAACAATTATTGAAATAAAAATGTCTAGCACAAAAAAGAAATCACAGCTCCACACTTAAACTATACAGGGGTTAATGCAACTCAGAGGCATCCCTAGGGTTGGTGTCACCGGTGTGATAACACTTGGTGACACCCCCTCCGACGATCCCCGCAGAATGGATCGGATCTGCGGATTGAGCATAATGGATGGGAGCAGTGGCGGACTGACCATTTGGAAACTCGGGCACTGCCCGAGGGCCCAGGGTCAGTAGGGGGCCCCATGAGATGCCCCTGGTACCTTTTTCATAGGCTTTTTTGAGTTTGGGCAAAGACACAGGGGCCCCATGATCCCCTATTGCCCAGGAGCCCCATGAGTTGTCAGTCCGCCCCTGGATCGGAGTCTGATCCATTATGCTCCCCAATCCATCCTGTGGAGATCGTCGGCTTGCTTTACAACTTACCTTTTGGTGGAGTGGGTCCGGTGTCACTCCGTATAGGTTGCATGCCGACGATCCCCGTAGGATGGATCGGATCTGCGAATTGAGCATAATGGATTGGAGTCCGATCCATTATGCACCCCAATCCACAGATCCGATCCATCCTGTGGGAATCTTCGGCTTGCTTTACAACTTACCTTTTGGTGGAGTGGGTCCGGTGTCACCCCGCTTAGGTTGCATGCCGATGATCCCCGCATGCAACTCTCCTCATCCACCTGGCTGTCCTGAGAGTATCTCTGGGCAAGAGATTCCAGAATCCACTGTGAAGCAGTCCCAGATTTACATGAGCCCTTAAAATGCCAGCAAATTGACAGCTTTGGTTGCTTCATTTTGTTTGTAAATTTGAAAAAACAATCATTTATATTGGACTGTTATCCTAGATGAGGGTCTCGTATTGATGTTAGTTGGGGACCCTGACAAAAAAACAGAGTGGAGTTCCCCATATAATGATTTACCAAACCCTTATCCATGACGAGGGTCTGGTACGAATGTCAAGAGAGGGGGTAAAAAAAAAGACTTTTGTCTTTTTTCAGCCGGACTAACTATGCAGCTATGTAATCACAGCTCTTAAGAAGACAAAACTGGAGCATGCTCAGGTGGGAGACAATGCTGCAGAGGGAAGCTCTGATGAAGAAGGGACCCCCTTCGAAACACGTCAGCCGTACTCTGAGAATCTATCCCTAAGATGTGACTCGCACAGGCTTCACACTTCTAAAGTTCCTTTGAGGACTTATATGCTTGATTTACTTTGTTGTTTGTGAGTATTATTCTGAATGTAATAAAATTATGGTTTATTGAGGTAATGCGCAAAGTTGGTGCGCTCCCTTTTTGTTTAACTTTGCAGTACTGGTCGGGCTTCCCCAGCCTTGTATAGAGGTGCTCAACCTTCTATGCATTAGTTGAATTTTTCAAGTTCTGGTTCCATCCATCCACCCTTGCTCTGGGTCATAGAGTGCAGAAGAGGTCATTTCTGGTTCTGCTGCAGAGGGAAGATCAGCCTGTAGAGCATTGCCACCTAAAATGAGGAAGAATTTTTCACGTTCTGGTTCCATCCACCCTTGCTCTGGGTCATAGAGCGCAGGAGTGGTCGTTTCTGGTTCTGCTGCAGAGGGAAGATCAGCCTGTAGAGCATTGCCACCTAGAATGAGGAATAATTTTTCAAGTTCTGGTTCCATCCATCCACCCTTGCTCTGGGTCATAGAGTGCAGGAGAGGTCGTTTCTGGTTCTTCTGCAGAGGAAAGATCAGCCTGTAGAGCATTGCCACCTAGAATGAGGAAGAATTTTTTGCAAGTTCTGGTTCCATCCATCCACCCTTGCTCTGATTCAGAGCGCAGGAGATGTCATTTCTGGTTCTGCTGCAGAGGGAAGATCAGCCCGTAGAGCCTTGCCACCTAGAATGAGGAAGAATTTTTCAAGTTCTGGTTCCATCCATCCACCCTTGCTCTGGGTCATAGAGTGCAGGAGAGGTCGTTTCTGGTTCTTCTGCAGAGGAAAGATCAGCCTGTAGAGCATTGCCACCTAGAATGGGGAAGAATTTTTCAAGTTCTGGTTCCATCCATCCACCCTTGCTCTGATTCAGAGCGCAGGAGATGTCATTTCTGGTTCTGCTGCAGAGGGAAGATCAGCCCGTAGAGCCTTGCCACCTAGAATGAGGAATACTTTTTCAAGTTCTGGTTCCATCCATCCACCCTTGCTCTGGGTCATAGAGTGCAGGAGAGGTCGTTTCTGGTTCTTCTGCAGAGGAAAGATCAGCCTGTAGAGCATTGCCACCTAGAATGAGGAAGAATTTTTCAAGTTCTGCTTCCATCCATCCACCCTTGCTCTGGGTCATAGAGCGCAGGAGAGGTTGTTTCTGGTTCAGCTGCAGAGGGAAGATCAGCCTGTAGAGCATTGCCACCTAGAATGAGGAAGAATTTTTCAAGTTCTGGTTCCATCCATCCACCCTTGCTCTGGGTCATAGAGCACAGGATAGGTCGTTTCTGGTTCTTCTGCAGAGGGTAGATCAGCCTGTAGAGCATTGCCACCTAGAATGAGGAATACTTTTTCAAGTTCTGTTTCCAACAATCCACCCTTGCTCAGGGTCATAGAGCGCAGGAGAGGTCGTTTCTGGTTCTTCTGCAAAGGGAAGATCAGCCTGTAGACCATTGCCACCTAGAATGAGGAAGTCCAAGCTACTCAACTGGTATTTACTTTTTAGTGAAATGGTTTTACAGGCACACAGAAACAGGCAACTTTATTTAGGAGCCTCTAATAAAGAGAGAAAAAATTACCCATTATGCAACTCTCATTTGCATAACACATGATATCTCTCAGGTCCTTTATTTATCACACTCCAGATGATAGAAACGTCAGACACCCAATACAGAATAATCAGCTCAATGAAATTAATGCATGACATTAGCCTTCAGTCTGGCTATTACAATGCATGCAAAATGCAGAGACGGTTCTTGAGAATCTCCTAATTTCAATATCTCTTCCCGACATCGCAGATAAAAAGCCATCACCTCATAAATGGAGTCCCTGTGCTGCGTAACAATCCATATGTCATTAAAGTTATCAGAGAAAGCCCGTTTTCTCCACAGCAAGGCTCATATCTGGATCTTTAATCAGAATTATACATTTACATTCATTCTCCCGGCTGAGGATTGAAAAGCGGCGGCGCGTATTCATTTACCGCAGACATTCCGCTGCTGATTCAATCACAGTCCCTTCTATCATCTCTGCTTTTTATCGCCGCACAGCTCTGACCCACCATAATGAGACTGTAATAGCAGCAAGCGAGGCCTCGTCAACACCCGCTGAGACATTTCTTAGTTTTTGAGGTCACTGTCATCAGAGACAAGGCGATCGCCCGCTGCTTGGCGACTCGACCTGACCACGCTATAGAAAGAAGGAATTCACTCAGAGTGACCACCTGTTTTTAAAAAAGGTGATTAACAGAGCTTTTATCGAACAATAAGAAAACATCTCTCGGCTAGGGAAGGAACGCTTTTTCAACTTGACGGAAAATTCCAATTTTTGCAAAAAAAAAAATAAAAAATCATGTAGGATATAGTATTGCTGCAAATACTTTTTGGTTTTATGTTTTTGATGGATTGACCGCTATCAGTTATTTTTTTTTTATTATTTGAAGTATGGGCAATATCTCTCAAGAATATTTTATTGGTTTTTCAAGGGTTTTAATACAATAAAAAGAAAGAACATTATTATTGTAGATTGCACAATATGCAATTAAAGCATTAGGTTCTGTGGAACCCTAGAGTTCTTCCAGAGCTTGCTAGGAGTTCCTTGAGTTTTGGCTGATTGACCTCCCATCTGATGGTGCCTTCATAATTTTGGGATGTCAAGTATCCTTTTAGCTGTATTCAAGGGTGTTATTCTTTCTACTGACCACCAATGTAAGGGACATTCTTTCCACCAACCACTCCTAGTAGTTCTTTTCACTGAACATCAATGTAAGGGACATTCTTCCCACTGACCCCCAATGTAAGAGGCATTCTTCCCACTGACCACCAATGTAAGGGACATTCTTCCCACTGACCCCCAATGTAAGAGGCATTCTTCCCACTGACCACCAATGTAAGGGGCATTCTTCCCTCTAACCCCCAATGCAAGGGGCATTCTCCCCACTGACCACCAATGTAAGGGGAATTCTTCCCACTGATCACCAATGTAAGGGGAATTCTTCCTACTGACCATCACTATTAGGGGAATTATTCCCATTGGCCACCAATATAAGGGGCATTCTTTCCACTGATCCCCAATGTAAGGGACATTCTTCCCACTGATTACCAATGTAAGGAACATTCTTCCTACTGACCACCAATGTAAGGGACATTCTTCCCACTGATCACCAATGTAAGGGACATTCTTCCCACTGACCACCAATGTAAGGGACATTCTTCCCACTGACCACCAATGTACGGGGCATTCTTCCCACTGACCAACACTATAAGGGGCATTCTTCCCAGTGGTCACCAATGTAAGGCACATTCTTGCTACTGACCACCACTATAAGGGGCATTCTTCCCAGTGGTCACCAATGTAAGGATCATTCTTCCCACTGACTCCCAATGTAAGGGGCATTCTTCTCACGGACCCCCAATGTAAGAGGCATTCTTCTCACTGATCACCACTATAAGGGGTATTCTTCCCACTGACCCCCAATGTAAGGGGCATTCTTCCCACTGACCCCCAATGTAAGGGGTATTCTTTCCACTGAGCCCCAATGCAGGGGCATTCTTCCCACTGATCACCAATGTAAGGGGCATTCTTCCCTCCGACCACCAATATAAGGGGTATTCTTCCCACTGATCACCAAAATAAGGGACATTCTTCCCACTGACCCCCAATGTAAGGGACATTCTTCCCACTGACCTCCAATGTAAGGAGCAATCATCTCACCGACCACCAGCATAAGGAGCATTCTACTCATTGACCGCCAATGTAAGGAACATTCTTCCCACTGACTACCAATGTATAGAACATTCTTGGCACTGAAGTGATCACCAAAGTAAGGAACAATCTTCCCACTGACCACCAATGTAAGGAGCATTCTTCCTACCGAACACCAATGTAAGGGACATTCTTCCCACTGACCACCAATAAATTGGTTTTTGCAGGGGTTCCTTAAAACCTGAAAATGTATTTTAAGGTGGTAAAAAAAAAAAAAGGTAAGGCTAATGTGGGCTGATGTAGAGTATTAGGCATACTGAATAGGAATTGAAAAATAATGTAGACATATACCCCGTGATTTTTCAACCAGCCCTGTATAAAGGAATGCAGCCTGGGTGGCGCAGAGAAGGTGGACCGCCAGAATGCAGCCCCCACTTCCTGTACTAGACCAGGCCATAGGCCTTGCAATACTGGGAGAAGTATCCAACAAAGGGAGGTAAAGCCTCACCCCCCTTGCAAATCACTCATCTCATTGTTGGATCATTGCTGGTCTCTTCCTCACCTCCTTGTGTCCTATAATGTGAGGGGTAATGGTAGAATGGGGGGAACTTATGGAGAAATTTGGAACACCTATTTATAATGGAGGGGCAGACATGCCTTTCAGCAATGGAGAGGTACCCTGCAAGACTGGCAGCAAAGCCTCACCACCCCAAAAAACCCTTGTCTCATTGTTGAGGGTCTCTCCTCTACCTCCATGCGTCCTCCACGTTATAGGTAATAGTAAAATGGGGGGGAACTTATGGAGGAATTTGGAACCCCCCTTTAAAAATAGCAGTGTGAGCAGATATCTGCCTCCCAGGGGGAAGTGTTAAAAAAAAAAGATTTTAAAGTAAAAAAAAAAATTAAACATTGTGTAAAAAATAAAACACAAAGAAGTACTTACCAACGTTGAAAATAAAACGTAATGTCCCTTGTGAGTAAGTCCAGCTTCAGTCACAATTACTGCATCCAATCAAGTCGCATCAATCATCCAATAAGGTAACCCACGTCAATCACGAAGACCCACTGCCTGCCAATCAGTACACCCTGCAGTGCCACTGTCCAATGGCAGATTCCCTTCTGTGATCATTTCATTTTACCATCGGGAATCCCAGGTGATTTACCAAATTGGACAAAATGGTGACAGACATCAATATTAAGGCTTCATGCACACAGGGCATTTTTGTAGCCACTTTTAGGGGCCTCAGGCATTTTTTTTTTTTTACTGCTTCCAAATGGCCCTCCATGTTATCCTATGTATCCATGCATACATAGTGTGGCAGTGCGGTATCCTGCCACGGTCTAAATCAAGGTCATAACCCGGGATTCTCAACTATACAGGTTGAGGGGCTCCAGGCGGGTTGCTTAATGCAGAGGAAACTGGTTTGTCAGTTTCCTTGTTGGTTCTTAAATCCCGTTTTGGGACCTGGGGCCTGGAGATTTCGAAGTGATTTGGGAGGGATGAAATCTCCAATCCTGGGTCCATGTTTTCAGAACCCCCAGAACACTAACTGCACAGGTGTGTGAAGGCCTTTTTGTAGAGGCCAAACCATGGTTGTGGGCTCCACCCCAGGAGTGGACTGACAACTCATGGGGCCCCCGGGCAATGGGGGATCATGGGACCCCTGTGTCCTTGCCCAAACTCAAAAAGCCCTAGAAAAAGGTACCAGGGGTATCTCATGGGGCCCTCTACTGACCCCGGGCCCTCGGGCAGTGCCTGAGTTTCCAAATGGTCAGTCCACCCCTGGCTCCACCCCAGAGGACAGGAGGTCAGTGCCCAGGAGTGAGGAAGGCTCCACCTATGAGAGGTGGTAGCCAGAGCAGCCAGGGGCTGTATTCCGGAGAGAGCCAGGAGGATGAATATTTGTTTCATTTGCATAGATACCCCTGCGTGGGAAACCTATTGTATGGAACTTTCCTTTATATAAAATTGGGCTAAAAGGCCCTTAACCTCCCTAGTGGTCTGATTATGTCAGCATTTCTGTGCTCAAAGCGGTACATTTTTTTGCATGGAAATATGTAGTTTTTTATTGTAGGCTGTAATTTTTAGGAATAACTCACTGAAATCTGTCCGAACAAGAGTCTAGTAAACATCCCGGGGATGATAAAATTTGAAACACGAAATCATAAATTATAATATAATAAATAATCATAAAAAATAATAATAATATAATAATAAATTTAATTCAATAATATAATCAAACCAAAAACACTGAAATGTGAAATAGAGCGCCAAGTTCGCACATCGCTGAGCTCAGTCGCAGAATCATTTTCAGTGTCTGATGAGGAATTTCCCCCACCAATCATTATCACTCAATTCTGCAAGTGGTTCTGATTTACTATCGCTGTTCTCTAGCCGGTCTAAAACCGCGTCTGACCTAAAGGGACGCTTTTTGGACGCCATGGACGTTTCTCAGTTTCCAGGCAGAAAGAACAGTAAAAATGCAGGCAGGGCGCCGGACAAAGCACTCGGGACACAATGTATGTGAAATGGTTTGATACAGGAATGTTATACTATGTGATTTTAGTGTATTTAGTGAATGTCACTTTTTCAAATTTCCCGCCAGTTCCGTCCCCCGTACGTCCCGACGTCGCAGAGAACGGAACCCGGAAGACAGATGCCGGCATCGGCCGGAGGACATTGCTGGGGACACTGCAGGGGGGACATCGCGGGAGCGCAGGACAAGGTAAGTGCAGAAGAGATCCCGGAGCAACACTGCAGTGTATTCCCGAGTGTAGCTCGGGGGGGTCACCGCTTGTGGTGCTGAAACTTTACCCCGAGCGACACTCAGGAATACCGCCAGGGGGGTTAAAAAAGAAGAAAGCTGTGTGCTGTAAAAGCTCTACCATTTGATGCTAGTTCTCACAATAGACATTTAGAAGCTTTTAGCAGCGGTAGCGTTTTCCAGCAGAAAAAAAACCCCAGTGCCAGTGCGTCTGGGAGCTGCAGCGTTTTGCCAGAAAAAAAATGCATGACGCGGCTAAATGCGTCCAAACACATGCTTGACATTAAATAATTTCAATGGCCAGAATAAATTATTATTCTGGCCAATGAAACGGATTAACACCCAGGCACTTGACGCTTGCAAACGCGCCTAAACGCTTGTAAAAGCGTTAGATACTTTTACAAGCGTCAGGCGTTTTTTTCCGCAAAAACGCTGCTGCCAGGAGGGCGGCTGGTAGGAGAGGTTCCTTTTTTTTTTTTTTTTTAACATTGTGTGCGCACGAGGCCTTCATGTGTCAGAGGTGCAAAAAAAAGGTTTGGCTTTACACATAGTTTAGGCTAGGTTCAAACGTTTGATCTGTTTCTGCAGTGCTTTTTGCGGTGCGTTGTGCCTTTTTGCACATGCGTATTTGGTGCATTTTTAATGCGTTTTGCTTTTTTTTTGCCAACTTGTTGCTGGGCAGATTAAAACGCAAAGCTCATCAAAATGCACTACCTGCATTTCTGCAGCGTCTCCATTGAAGTCTATTGCACCTTTGCGGTTAAAAAAGTCCCTGACCCTTTCCAAAAAGTGCACCGGGGTGAAAACGCGGAGATGTGAACGTGTCCCATAGGAAATCATGTTATATGGGCTGCTGTGCGTTTCTGTAAAACGCACCGCAAAATGCTTGGGAATGAACCTGGTATAAAAGTGTATATAAAGCCAAAAAATATACTCTTTTGGTTTTAGATAGGATAGGAGAGGCTTTATAGAGTGGCAAACCAGGGACTGGACCGACTCACCAGGGACTGGACCGGCTCACCAGGGACTGGACCGACTCACCAGGGCCTGGACCGGCTCACCAGGGCCTGGACCGGCTCACCAGGGACTGGACCGGCTCACCAGGGCCTGGACCGACTCACCAGGGCCTGGACCGACTCAGCAGGACCTGGACCGACTCACCGGGGCCTGGACCGGCTCACCAGGGACTGGACCGACTCACCAGGGCCTGGACCGGCTCACCAGGGCCTGGACCGGCTCATCAGGGACTGGACCGGCTCACCAGGGCCTGGACCGACTCACCAGGGCCTGGACCGACTCAGCAGGACCTGGACCGACTCACCGGGGCCTGGACCGACTCACCGGGGCCTGGACCGGCTCACCGGGGCCTGGACCGACTCACCGGGGACTGGACCGGCTCACCAGGGCCTGGACCGACTCACCAGGGCCTGGACCGATTCACCAGGACCTGGACTGGCTCATCAGGGCCTGGACCGGCTCACCAGATACTGGACCGGCTCACCAGATACTGGACCGACTCACCAGGACCTGGACCGGCTCATCAGGGCCTGGACCGGCTCACCAGATACTGGACCGACTCACCAGGGCCTGGACCGGCTCACCAGGGACTGGCTCTACATTCTGGAAGAGTTTGCCTTCCAGGATTCCAGGATATATAATTTTTAGTATCCAGAGGAAGCCCTGATGAAGGGGCCCATTGGAAATGTGTTGACTCTATTTTATAGGATTCCGTTTTTTGTTTTTTTGTTTTTTTACACTTTCCTTTATACATCTCTATACTTTTTGTTGTCCTCATTTGGAGATCTCCTCTGACTTCCTGTCCAGATAACAGGTGTCAGACAGAACAGGAAGTGACAGGAAATCTCTCCACATCCTGGGCTGGTAAAGGGTGTCAGACAGAACAAGAACAAAAGAAAAAATATTCTCTATAGCAACCTATCCAGGGGCAGACTGACTATTTGGAAACTCGGAAACACTGCCTGAGGGCCCAGGGTCAGTGGGGGGCCCCATGAGATGCTCCTGGTACCTTTGCACTATGCCTGCAGTCTCTGACCATCTCCTGTTCTATGTCCGCAGTCTCTGGTCATCTCCTGTACTATGTCTGCAGTCTCTGGTCATCTCCTGTACTATGTCTGCAGTCTCTGGTCATCTCCTGTACTGTGTCCGCAGTCTCTGGTCCTCTCCTGTACTATGTCTGCAGTCTCTGGTCATCTCCTGTACTGTGTCCACAGTCTCTGGTCATCTCCTGTACTATGTCTGCAGTCTCTGGTCATCTCCTGTACTGTGTCTGCAGTCTCTGGTCATCTCCTGTACTATGTCTGCAGTCTCTGGTCATCTCCTGTACTGTGTCCGCAGTCTCTGACCATCTCCTGTACTGTGTCCGCAGTCTCTGGTCATCTCCTGTACTGTGTCCGCAGTCTCTGGTCATCTCCTGTACTATGTCTGCAGTCTCTGGTCATCTCCTGTACTGTGTCTGCAGTCTCTGGTCATCTCCTGTACTGTGTCTGCAGTCTCTGGTCATCTCCTGTACTATGTCTGCAGTCCCTGGTCATCTCCTGTACTATGTCTGTAGTCTCTGGTCATCTCCTGTACTATGTCTGCAGTCTCTGGTCATTCCCTGTACTATGTTCGCAGTCTCTGGTCATCTCCTGCACTGTGTCCGCAGTCTCTGTTCATCTCCTGTACTGTGTCCGCAGTCTCTGGTCATCTCCTGTACTGTGTCCGCAGTCTCTGGTCATCTCCTGTACTGTCTGCAGTCTCTGGTCATCTCCTGTGCTATGTCTGCAGTCTCTGTTCATCTCCTGTACTGTGTCTGCAGTCTCCGGTCATCTCCTGTACTGTCTGCAGTCTCTGGTCATCTCCTGTACTATGTCTGCAGTCTCTGGTCATCCCCTATACTGTGTCTGCAGTCTCTGGTCATCTCCTGTACTATGTCCGCAGTCTCTGGTCATCCCCTGTACTGTGTCCGCAGTCTCTGGTCATCTCCTGTACTATGTCTGCAGTCTCTGGTCATCTCCTGTACTGTGTCCGCAGTCTCTGACCATCTCCTGTACTGTGTCCGCAGTCTCTGGTCATCTCCTGTACTATGTCTGCAGTCTCTCACCATCTCCTGTACTATGTCCGCAGTCTCTCGCCATCTCCTGTACTATGTCCGCAGTCTCTGGTCATCTCCTGTACTGTGTCTGCAGTCTCTGGTCATCCCCTGTACTGTGTCCGCAGTCTCTGGTCATCTCCTGTACTGTGTCTGCAGTCTCTGGTCATCCCCTGTACTGTGTCCGCAGTCTCTGGTCATCTCCTGTACTATGTCTGCAGTCTCTGACCATCTCCTGTACTATGTCCGCAGTCTCTGGTCATCTCCTGTACTATGTCTGCAGTCTCTGGTCATCTCCTGTTCTGTGTCCGCAGTCTCTGACCATCTCCTGTACTGTGTCCGCAGTCTCTGGTCATCTCCTGTACTATGTCCGCAGTCCATTGGTTCAGAATATTTTTTTTCTTGTTTTCTTAAGCTAAAACCTAGGTGCGTCTTATGGAGCGAAAAATACTACCTCTTCCTACATACTTACTCTGCTCTTTGCAACACCTCCATTGCATTGTGGAATACAAGAGTTTGTATACTTTGGGTCATAATTTGCATTCTCTGCATGGGGCTCATAAGACAAGTGCTCTTGCTCAGTTTTGTTGGTTCACCTACTCTTTACAAATGACCAGTCTGCATTAAGACTCCCTTTCTATTACTCAAGTTCTTAAGCCGTCATTTGGAAGCGTCTTTTCGATTTATAAGAGCCTCCCGCCACAGCTGCATTATCTCGTCTCAATCCTGTCTCACCGTGAATCCATTTTATCATCCTCCATTTGGCCGCAGACCAGGAACTTGTCACAATGAAACTGCCACTTGGATGCACTGACAAGATTCCTTCATATCAAATTTATTTGCTGTTTTGTGACTTGCCCTTGAAATATGGCATTACTTTGTAACTCCAGCGAACTTGTCCATAAGTTTTCTTCTGCCGCTGAAAACTGCCATTGACTCAAGTGTGATTAAAGGATAGATCCAGACAATGCAACGTGCGAGGGAGCTCACGTTCCTACACAAGGTCTACTTCCAATGCCGCCGATGGTAGTGCTGGGATCCTGATGACTGCTTTAAAAAAAATATTTATTAACCACTAAACTGGCAACGCGTTTCCGAAATCAATGTCAAAGAAGGTCCACATACTGCTGTGATAATGTATATTCAAGTGGTAGGACAAAGGCTAATAAAAAGACTTTGGTGAAAAGCAAGGTTGTAGTTTTCAATGTTCCTTGGAGGAACCTAAGCTCCACAAAGCTCTCTATGTAGAGAATACCTGTCAGGGCTCCGGGTATGACCAGAGGTATGTGAACTGACGCAGGGAAACGCAGGCTTCAGATATGTTATAAACAATATCATTTATTAATACTAACAATACAAAACGCAGTGCAATACTAAAACATAAACACAGTGCAAACGAACCAAACCAAACCACCCACAGATAACAATACATACAATGCAAGCGTCATCAGGCAGGCCGGGTCAATAACAATCGGGCAGGTAGGAACAGGAGGAGCAGGCAGAGAGTAGTCAGGTCACGAGCCGGGTACAGCAACTAACGGGCAGGTAGGTACAGGGGGTCAGGCAGAGAATGGTCGGGGTCACAAGCCAGGGATCAAACAGGAGAAGTCAGCAGAGGTCAGGATCAGGCAGGGTCGGCAACAAATCAGTCAGGCAGGAACAGGAACAGGAATGCAGGTAACAAGATACAGGGGCCCATGGAAAAACACACACCAAGGCATAGACTGCAGGTCTGGCCATCCCTTAAATACACCTCCGTAATCAGCTTCAGGTGTTTGGCTGACTGCAGGGTTGAGTCTCTGATTGCTGAGAGCACCCGCTGGCCAGCCCTGGTACTGCAGCCCACAAGGCAGGTGAGTCCCACCATTATTGGCAAGTCCATTCCTGACAATACCCTTACAGCATCTTCTGATATTAGTACAGATTACACATGATGGCAAACATAGAAAACCAGGCAAATTTCTGTGGGCACTAATCGGCTGCCCATACATGATAATCACAGCTGCCTATATGGTAAAGCCTAGTTGATGGCTTCATTGTTTCTGTACGCAATCAGAAGCCAGTGGAGGGATTGGCAGAGGGGGGTGGCGGATACGGAGCGGTTATTAAGGTGGATGAGTCTGGCAGCAGCATTCAAGATAGACTGAAGCGGGGATAGCCTGGAGATGGGCATGGGAGGAGGAGACCAGGGAACTAGAGAGTAGGAGGTCTTCTGAGGAGCTGAGTGTGCGTGCTGGGTGGTATTTGGATACCAGATCGGTGATGTAGTTTGGGGCAGTATTGTGAACAGCTTTGTACGTCAATGTTAGCATTTTGAATTTTATCTGATGTGCAGTCGGAAGCCAGTGGAGGGATTGGCAGAGAGAGGTGGAGGACACTGAATGGAGGCCAGTGGAAGGATTGGCAGAGAGGGATGGAGGACACTGAATGGAGGCCAGTGGAGGGATTGGCAGAGAGGGGTGGAGGACACTAGGTGGAGGCCAGTGGAGGGATTGGCAGAGAGGGGTGGCCCACTGTGCCCTTCGAACGCCTGTACCGTCCATGTGTTCACTTGCGTTCGACTCGAACACACAGCCCATCCCTAGTTTAGACCCTCCAGCATGACTCGCTCCATATTTCCCTTTACTTTCTGATGTAAATAATCTAGCCGTTAAGTAAATGCACGGGGCGTCTTCCTGTTGTCTTGGGTCCAGCGCCCCGCCCCTGGACCACAAACCAATACAAAAGGCAAAAAAAGGATACCAAGAAAGGACTCTAGCATTTTATTGTTCAATATTTGTGTCTAAGTATCACTTATGTTTTATTCTTCTTAAAAAGGAAAAACAACTTAAAACCATCAACCCCCTCATATTATATAATCGCTTCCTGGAAGGAGGTTGATGTTTTTCAACTGTAATGTATTTTGAACAAGATTTGCATATCAATAAATGGCATACCCAGTATATGGTTTTTACCAATAAAATATAAAAAGGTTATAATGTATTCACTGACTTTATGTCCGATATAAAAGAGACAAAAGATTCATGAGTCGTAAGTATTATTTATGAAAGGAAAATTCTCCTAACAGATACATTAGATCCTCTACCAGGGGCGGACTGATAACTCATGGGGCAACAGGGGATCATGGGGCCCCTGTGTCCTTGCCCAAACTCAAAAAAGCCTATGAAAAAGGTACCAGGGGCATCTCATGGGACCTCCTACTGACCCCGGGTCCTCAATAGGGGATCATGGGGCCCCTGTGTCCTTGCCCAAACTCAAAAAAACCTATGAAAAAGGTACCAGGGGCATCTCATGGGGCCCCCTACTGACCCTGGGCCCTCGGGCAGTGCCCGAGTTTCCAAATGGTCAGTCCGCCTCTGTCCTCTACACATATATAATGTTGTGTTTAACTGTCATTCTGATGCTGATTGGCTCAGCTGAATGTGGTTACTTAACCCCTTCATGCCAAAGGGTAAAACAAATCTAGCCCTAGGTTCACATCTGTGCGGCTGCAGATCCGTACGGAAATCACCACCCGCACAGAGAATTGCATTAGTTCTAATGGCGCGCCACCCGCACTGGGAAACGCAACCGTACTGGGAACCGAGGTTCCTGTGTGGGCCGCGTTTTCCAAAGAAGTGCAGGGACTTCTTCAATGCGTGTCACCGGCACGGGAGTCCATTCAAATGAACGGGCTCTCGTGCCCGTGCAAAACACGGCCACCGAGATGTGAACCGGGGGTAAATGCCTAAGCACAATTTTGCAACGTTGACATGTGTCCATATCATCACAACTACTTTGCACATCCAGGTGAAATATACCGCATCTTTTTTTCAAGACAAATTGGGATTTCATTTGGTGGTAAAAAGTAATAGATATCTCCTGATTTTTTTTTTATTATCAAATGAAAACTGGCAAAAAATATTTAAAAAAACACTTTTTTTTATTTAGCTGTGTGTTTCTTGCTACTACCATAACCTACCACCAAAGAGCAATCCAAAAAAAAATTCCCCAGCTCCTGATGATCGCAGCGATACCATAGATGTGTATGTTATTTGTTGTTTGTACCCGGAGTACAGCCCAGAAACAATAGTCCGCATTTTGTTTTTGTCTTTCCTTACCTAAAACACACTGACACTGATACTGACACTAACTGACACCATTTTTTTTTAATCCTGAGCTTTTGACCTTGACCCAAACACTTACCCTGGCACTGAACTAGATCAAACCTTGATATATGTATTTCTTTCTTTTTTTTTTTTTTTTGATATTTATTTATTTAACTCTTTTTTTTTACAAAGATTTTTTCCCCTCTATGCCAGGAGTTAGAGAGAAACAATGTATAATAGAATGCATATAATGATACAATGTATAATAGGATGTATATAATGATACAATGTATAATAGGATGTGTATAATGATACAATGTATAATGGGATGTATATAATGATACAATGTATAACAGGATGTATATAATGATACAATGTATAATAGAATGTATATAATGATACAATGTATAACAGGATGTATATAATGATACAATGTATAATAGAATGTATATAATGATACAATGTATAATGGGATGTATATAATGATACAATGTATAACAGGATGTATATAACGATACAATGTATAATGGGATGTATATAATGATACAATGTATAATAGGATGTATATAATGATACAATGTATAATAGGATGTATATAATGATACAATGTACAATAGGATGTATATAATGATACAATGTATAATAGAATGTATATAACGATAAAATGTATAATAGGATGTATATAATGATACAATGTATAATGGGATGTATACAACGATACAATGTATAATAGGATGTATATATAATGATACAATGTATAATAGAATGTATATAATGATACAATGTATAATGGAATGTATATAATGATACAATGTATAATAGGATGTATATAATGATACAATGTATAACAGGATGTATATAATGATACAATGTATAATAGGATGTATATAATGATACAATGTATAATAGGATTTATATAATGATACAATGTATAATAGGATTTATATAACGATACAATGTATAATGGAATGTATATAACGATACAATGTATAATGGGATGTATATAATGATACAATGTATAATATGATGTGTATAACGATACAATGTATAATGGAATGTATATAACGATACAATGTATAATAGGATGTATATAATGATACAATGTATAATAGGGTGTATATAACGATACAATGTATAATGGGATGTATATAACGATACAATGTATAATAGGGTGTATATAATGATACAATGTATAATAGGGTGTATATAACGATACAATGTATAATGGAATGTATATAATGATACAATGTATAATAGGATGTATATACCGATACAATGTATAATAGGGTGTATATAATGATACAATGTATAATGGAATGTATATAATGATACAATGTATAATGGAATGTATATAACGATACAATGTATAATGGGATGTATATAACGATACAATGTATAATGGAATGTATATAACGATACAATGTATAATAGGATGTATATAATGATACAATGTATAATAGAATGTATATAACGATACAATGTATAATAGGATGTATATAACGATACACTGTATAATGGAATGTATATAACAATACAATGTATAATGGGATGTATATAATGATACAATGTATAACGGAATGTATATAATGATACAATGTATCTCTCTCCTCCATTCATAGAGAGATAAAAAAACAGGGGCTGTACAGTGACTGATCACTGTGATAGCCAATCGGAGGCTATCACAGCGATCATGTGACCTGAAATTGGGAGTCCCGGGTCCCTATCATTAGAACGGCTCTCAGTGACACCGCGGTCTTTGTGCTGGGAGCGCCGTGCAGCTTGCTCCCAGCAGAAAGACAGGTACGCATATATGCGGCCCCACGAAAAAAAGCCCAGTTCTGTAAGGCCACGTATTTGTGTTACGTTGGCGTCAAGGGGAACTGGTCTGCTTTTTTGGAACTGGTCTGCTTTTTCATTACATGACCCTTTGCCCCAATGTACCGGTACCCCTAGGCAGCTGCCTAAATACACTACTACATGTCTTTCTATATTCAAAGTGGTTCTAAATATTTGATTTAGTTCTTTAAAATAATAAACACATCATACTTACCTGTTCTGTGTAATGGTTTTGCACAAATCAGCCCCGATCCTCCTCTTCTTGGGTCCCCGGTGCTTCTGGCTCCTCCCCCTTACCTATAGCTCCCAGAGCAAGCTGACTGCTCTGGGGGCACTCCTGCATGCTTGCTCATGAACCATCTCTGTGTGTCTATTGGAATCACGGAGTGTGGCTCAGTCTCTCACTTTGCTCCCTCCTCACTGGCAGGAGACAATGGCTCAGAAGTGACCCAGGAGAGCCACTGCTCTCGTGCACATCACTGGATCGAGATTGGTCTCAGGTAAGTATTAGGGGGGCTGCGAGGAGAGCTGCACAGTGAAAGTTTTTTTTACCTTCATGTATAGAATTCATGAAGGTAAAGAACCTTCAGCCTTCAGAACCACTTTGAGGTCTCATGCACACTCAGTGCTTGAGATCCCAGTGTTTTGTTTGGGGTCTAAGGCCCAGGTGCACTGTCCATCTCCTCTTCCAGTAGCCAGTAAAACTCTATGAGAGACTGAAAGCTGCTGTGGCTGGACGGGGTTGAATGGGACACCAAGGGGTACTAAAGGGTTTATGGCAGTACGCACCCAGATGCCAATGCCCAGAGGTCTGGCAAAGCATCTTGCCCCCATGTTGATTAGCACAACGGCCCCTTTCCCACAACCCTGGCCTAGTGGTTGTGGGGGTCTGTGGGTGAGGGGCTTATAGGAATCTGGAAACCTCTTTAACAATAAGGGGGCGCTCGGGTAACGTTCCCCCATGTAAATGAGTAGTCATTCACAAAAAAAGTAAACACAGTTTTTGAAAAAAAAAAAAAGTTCATGATGTAAGTCCAGTGATGTAGATCCTTATCAGTCACTATGAATGACACTTGCCAAAAGGAAAAAAAAATTAGATGACCCATATAGGACAACTGCCCCTCCCTGAATGGCTGCTCCCTGAGCTGTCATCGGCAATGTAAGGGAAGGAACAGGGATGGTGGTGACATCACATAAGATGCTCCTTACCTGTGTGATGTCAGTGGTTGCTAAGGACATGGCGGGTGCAGGCACCACATGATTTCTTAGCAACCATTGACAGCAGAAGCTATCATTTTCATCCACGCAGAACACCCTAAATGTTCATTGTTAAGAGGAACATCTGAACAGCAAATGTTTGGTTCTAACAAACTCTTTTGCAGTAAGATACTCCTTGCCTGGGTGATGTCAGTGGTTGCTAAGGACATGGTGGGTGCAGGCACCACATGCTTTCTTAGCAACCGCTGACAGCAGAAGCTGTAATTTCCATATACGCAGAACACCCTACATGTTCGGTGTTCAGAGGAACATCTTAACAGCAAATGTTTGGTGCAAACAAACTCTTTTGCAGTAAGATGCTCCTTACCTGGGTGATGTCAGTGGTTGCTAAGGACATGGTGGGTGCAGGCACCACATGCTTTCTTAGCAACTGCTGACAGCAGAAGCTGTAATTTCCATCCATGCAGAACACCCTACATGTTCGGTGTTCAGAGGAACATCTTAACAGCAAATGTTTGGTGCAAACAAACTCTTTTTCAGTAAGATGCTCCTTACCTGGGTGATGTCAGTGGTTGCTAAGGACTTGGCGGGTGCAGGCAACAGCTGCTTTCTTAGAAACCATTGACAGCAAAAGCTGTCATTTTCATCCACGCAGAACACCCTACATGTTCAGAGTTAAGAGGAACATCTGAACAGCAAATGTTTGTTTCAAACAAACTCTTTTGCAGTAAGATGCTCCTTACCTGGGTGATGTCAGTGGTTGCTAAGGACATGGTGGGTGTAGGCACCAGCTGCTTTCTTAGCAACCATTGACACCAGAAGCTGTCATTTTCATCCATGCAAAACACCCTCAATGTTCGGTGTTCAGAGGAACATCTGAACAGCAAATGTTTGGTGCGAGCAAACTCTTTTGCAGTAAAATGCTCCTTACCTGGGTGATGTTAGTGGTTGCTAAGGCTATGGAGAGTCCAGGCACCAGCTGCTTTCTTAGCAACCATTGGCAGCAGAAGCTGTCATTTTCATCCATGCAGAACACCCTACATGTTCAGCGTTCAGAGAACCATCTGAACAGCAAATGTTTGGTTCAAACTCGCTCTTTTGCAGTAAGATGCTCCTTACCTGGGTGATGTCAGTGGTTGCTAAGGACACGGCAAATACAAGCACCAGCTGCTTTCTTAGCAACCGTTGACAGCAGAAGCTGTCATTTTCATGCACGCAGAACACCCTCAATGTTCGGTGTTCAGAGGAACATCTGAACTGCAAATGTTTGGTGCAAACTCACTCTTTTGCAGTAAGACGCTCCTTACCTGGGTGATGTCAGTGGTTGCTAAGGACATGGCGGGTGTAGGCACCAGCTGCTTTCTTAGCAACCATTGGCACCAGAAGCTGTAATTTTCATCCACGCAGAACACCCTCAATGTTCGGTGTTCAGAGGAACATCTGAACAGCAAATGTTTGGTTCGAACTCACTCTTTGCAGGTATGTCTACACCCAACCAGGTGTAGGTGGACTTTAGTTCTGTAGCCCATTCCTGGCCAACAATGACAAATGACAGTTTGGGTCGTAGTCCGGAGAATGTTAACACAAAATGCGGTCGGGTAAGCACCGTAAGAACATAATCTGGCAAGGGCGGAGGACTAACATTTTCTTCAGTTCTCGGGGCGTGAAACACTTCATCCCGCCAGTCTGTCACCAGCGAAACACGCTTTATTTACAGCGATGCCGAGATCAGGATCTACAGCACTTACGGGGAAATGAATAGCTCCGCTCAGACAGATGATCTACGGCCACTTCTGCCGGAAAACTCCAATCTGTACAGTGCTGAGCCTTAAATGATTTATTCTTCAATTGTTCCAAGTTTTACGTCCTGCTCCGTAAACTTATTCCTGACACGCCGAGAACCTGCAGCCTGCCGCATTTCATTACCTGCCTTTTATGTCCGCCTGAACTAAAGCAGGGCTCCAGGCGAAAATAAAATACCCGCCCTTCCATCGGGTTATGTATTCCTTCACAAATCGTTCCATGTAAATTAAATACTGCTAGTATAAAAAACTGTTATCATATAAAATTTGCAATCGGCAGATCAGCACTGCGAGATACTCAAGAATTCAACCAATTGCACAGCGCTGTCATTTCAGGATATTACAGGTGGCGGGGGCTGACGGGGGAGTTTTAGTTTAAGACAGTGTACCCATATAGAAGAAAAATATATTATATTTTTATATTGTCAATATATATATATATATATATATATATATATATTGTCAAGAGAACCAGAGAGCACACAGAGACAGATTGTACGGAACCCAACGTGCGGGCTTTTATTGGGGAGGTTTTTAGGACACAGACAACAGTTCCTTTAGTCTACAGGTCCATACCAGACACAGCAACACAGTAAAGTTCTTTGGAAGGCAATATGGAACAACAGGGGTATGGTAATCCATAAGGTTCAGTAAGGCAAGGGCGGGGTGGCTTTGTGGGACTTTGGGTTCCTGGGGAGAATTAGGCTCAGTCTTATGGGCAGCACGGGGTTAGTCCACTTAATGGATGCGGGGAGCTGGACACAGAGGGCTACAGTCCACACCGGCAACACAGGGTTAATCCACACAGGCAGTTCCAGGCAGGGAAGGGTTAAGTCCGTTCGGTGCACGGGCAACAAAGAGTTAAATCCAGCCAGGGAAGATGTCCAGCCCGTAGGCTTACAGGGAACAAGAGGTAAGTCCAGGCAGGGAAGGGTTAAGTCCGTTCGGCTCACGGCAACAAAGAGTTAAATCCAGCCAGGGAAGATGTCCAGCCCGCAGGCTCATAGGGAACAAGAGGTAAGTCCAGGCAGGGAAGGGGTTCCAGGCAGCAGAGAGTTCACCCCACTCCAGAGAGGATCCAGCAGCAGACAGACAGTCCAGTCAGTCAGGGAGATGAGGAGGAGGACGGGGGATGGTCATATGAGAGAAGCTGGCACTCAGCACAGTCTTCCCTCACACGCAGCCAGGAGAACCGAAGGGGTTTTTTTCCTGCTCACCCTTAAGTATAGAGCTGGGCGCCTTGTGGTAATCGGAGAATTCCTGTCGGGTTACCATGGCAACGGGCCCTGTCTCCCAGGTCTCCGGACTGCCCACGGAACAAGGCCTTTGTCCCTGTCTGGCAGGAAGATGTGCATGAGGGGGAAGGGAGGAGGGGGCCTGTTTATGGATTCCCTCAGCAGGGGGCCAGACTGCAGGCAAAGGGGGTGAGGGGCTGCTGAGGGCTGCCTGTGTCAGGGACACGGAGGACTAGAAGTCCCAGCATGGACGGGACAGAAGAGTGAGGGGCTGCTGAGGGGTGGGGGGTGTTAGGCAGCAAGCCTAGAGGATGGGGGGGGGGAGGCCCAGCTCTGTGACATATGTGTGTGTGTGTATATATATATATATATATATATATATATATATATATTTATATATATCTACATGTTGAAATTCATTTTTATACATTAAGAAATATATGAAAAATATTTTTAAAAATATATATTTTTTAAATATATTGTTCAGATTTTTTTAACATATAAAAAAGGTAATTGTAACATATATTTTTACATATATTTGTAAATGCATTCCAAAAATGTAGATTGAATGTATTTTTAAAGACATACAGTATATTTGAAAATGTATTTTTAAAAATCATTTTCATATATTTTGTAATAAAAATGCATTTCAACATACAGTATATAATTTGTATAATTTGTATAATTTCACTATTTTCTTCAGTTTTTGATGTGCATTTTTTCTTTTGTATGTGTGTATTTTCTTGCACTTTATAACATGAGATTGTTCATAAAATATGTTTAAACATCTCACACAGAAGAGTTTTATAAGAGATTTATTTCATTTATTTGTTAATTATGTTATTTGAGTTTATTTAGTATATAGGTATCTTGTGTGGGAGCGCAGCACCATTTTTTCCCCCATATCCCTTAGTTTGTGGACTCTACAACTTTCCTACAGACTAAATAATATACACTGATTTTAGTTATTTTCACCAAAGAAATATAGCAGAATACATTTTGGTCTAAATTTTTGAAGAAAGATTATTTGCAAAATTTTATAACAAAAATAAAGAAAAAAAATGTTTTTTCAAACTCTTTGGTCCTTTTTTGCATTTATTTAGCAAAAAAATAATAAAAAAAAACCCAGTGGTGATTAAATACCACCAAAAAAGCTCTATTTTTGTGGAAAAATTCTAATAACTTAATTTGGGTACAGTGTTGCATGACCGCGCAATTGTCATTCAAAGTGTGACAACGCTGAAAGCTGAAAATTGGCCTGGGCAGGAAGGGGATGAAGGTGTCTGGTAATGAAGTGGTTAAAAAAAGTATGGGGACCCCCTCAAAATATATACCAGGTCCATATCCAGGCATGCAGCCTGGCTGACCAGCAATAGGCTGGAAGGGGGCAGTGAGAGAGTGACATACCAGGACAAATGCTGTTAAATTTGAGAGGGTATCTTAAGGCAGGGGGGGGGATACAAAGCCTGTTGTTGGGGACAAGGACCTCATCCCCATACAGTATCTCTAGCCTGCTGCATGGTGAGTTGAGTAGGTTGAGGAGTCTTTTTTTGCCAAGGGATAGCAGAAAGGAGATTCTGTGATCCTAATTAGACATTTAAAGCCCAATGACTAAAAAGTCACTAAAAACCATCTTGATTTCATCCTCTGATTTCATACATTTGGCAAAATGAGTAAAATTTGTCAAAATCTTTTGACCTATGATAGAATTTTTACTCTCACCTTCACGCATTCCTATTTGTCTCACACAATCATAATGTACTGCATAACATAGAGTCACTCTCCATGTCTTCCTCACCTGTTCCAGGTTTCAGTGCTTAGTCTGTAGCACTACCCCCTTAGGAGTTGCTGAGTTTTGGGTCCCCCCATGGTCCTGCACAGCTAAGGAAACACGCATTTTATTCAGACCTTGCACACTGAAGACAGTAAACAGCCCTTGAGCTTGTTTTTTGGTTTTATTAAAAGGTATTGAACTTGTATAGGGTTGAGGGGTGTATGGGATGCCCAAGGAAACTTCAACTTGAGGACAACACCTTAGCAAGTACAATCCACAAAAATTATCTTCTTGGAGAGCTCGCCAGCCCTCCTGGTGTACCACCTCAGACCCCAGATGAATCCTCCTCTTTACTCAGCTGCCTGAGGGAATCCCTGAGCAAGGGGACCCAGTAATTTCCACTTTAGCTTAGCAGATCCAGATGAGGAGCTAGTTGGGTTGGCCACCTGACAACCCTCTCCCCTTATCTGGCCAAGGGGGTGTTGGATTACTCAGTCAGTCTTCTGCTGCAAGCTTGTGGGTTGGTGGCTTCCTTTAGGCTTCACAGTGGGCTGGCTTCTTGCCTGCTTCTCAGGCTGTTCTCTCTTAGGAGATGGTTGAGGCTGAGAGATCCTCCCTTTCAGCTCCTGCCTGTAGGTAGGCCCCTCTCCTGGGCCCCCTCCCAGGCTCAACATTCCAGCCTTCTTATTCCATCTTCCACCCGACACTACTCCCCTGCTGGTCAGGCTCTCTCAGATTTAGGTGCTGTTCGGGCCCCATGCCAAGCCTCCTTCTTGGGGATTGGCCAAGATCCCTTAAGTATACAGATCAGCCCCTCCTTACCCCCACCCACTGTTTTCTAGAAACTTTTCAAGTCTCTAAAGCAGGGGAGGGTATCAGGGAACTGATCTGCAGAGCCCTCAGCCCTGACCTGAAAATGACCTGGCTGACTCATCCCAGGCTGACTCATACCAGGCTGCTACTTAGCCTCTGACTGAAAACCTATTTTACTCCCCCTAGCTAACTAGAGGGGCTCTACATTTCTTTCCCGCTATGTACAGCTACCATATTCCTTTTTCTGCCAGAGCTGCAGCCAGTCACAAAGGTGGTGTTGTCTTAAAAGGCTAGCTAGTGTTTCTCAGCTTTGCTATGCTATTAGCTGGACTCCCCAAGTAACTTCTCTAGTGTTTTCCAGTAACTCCCAGTGTTATCCCCATGGCCTCCAAGGTTCACAGGGCTCTTCTTGCATTTATCTAGCATCTGTTGACTCTAGTTTGCTCATTCCTTCAGTGATCCAGTGCACCCTTGCTTGAAGTCTACTCCAGTGTCACCTGGTGCACTCCAGTTTGGAACCTTTTTCTGATGACCTTGTGTGAATCACAGAATCCCAGCCTTTTCTCCATGACCATGTGTGTGCCAATGCATGCTAACCTACTTACAGTGTCACCCTGTAGACTCCAGCCTGTACCCTGTCCCAGTGACTGTGCACTCCAGCCTGTACCTTGTCCCACTGACTCTGTGCAGTTCAGCCTTCACCTTGCTTCAGTCCTATGTTCCCAGGATCCCTGTGCTACAGGAGACTTGTCTCTGCCTATTTGTACTTAGTCTCCAGTAACCTACCTACTTGAGTGAGTAAAAGGGCCACAACCTGGGAGCCATCAGCATCCAAACTATCTACTATCACAATCTAAGGTGAAAACTAGGTAGCTCCTTAGACCCTGCGCCTCTCCTCTTTTATGGGCTATCTCTCTATCTGTTTCTTTGCTGTGGCTTCCAAAACTGCCCCAACTGCTCTAACCAAATCCTGGTTAGCAAGTCTGCCCCTAGTGGGGATGGCCAAGTTAGAAGGCCACAACCTTGGAGACATCAGCAGGCAAATCCATCTCCACCATTTGGAGCTCTGGTGAAGACCAGGCATCACCGTAGAACCTGTGCCTCGGCCTTTCTAAGGGCTCTCACCTCCACTAATCGAGTGGGCATGCTGAGCTATCTGTGTCTCTGCTTTGGCTTCCAACACTGCCCCAGTTGCTCTAACCAAATTCTGGTTAGCCAGTCCACTCCTAGTAGGGATAGCCAAGTTAGAAGGCCACAACCTTGGAGCTGTCAGCAGTCAAACCCATCTCTACCTTTTGGAGCTCTAGTGAAGGCCAGGCATCACCGTAGAACCTCTGGCTTGGCCCTTCTAACGGCTCTCGCCTTCACTAATCGAGTGGGCATTCTGAGCTATCTGTGTCTCCGCTGTGGCTTCCGATACTGCCCCAATTGCTCTAACCGAAACCTGGTTAGCCAGTCCGCCCCTAGTGAGGATGGGTGAGTTAGAGGGCCACAACCTTGGAGCTGTCAGCAGTCAAACCCATCTCCACCATTTGGTGCTCTGGGGAAGAACAGGCATCACCGTAGAACTTGTGCCTTGGCCCTTCTAAAGGCTCTCGCCTTCACTAACTGAGTGGGCATGCTGAGCTATCTGTGTCTCCGCTGTGGCTTCTGACACTGCCCCGATTGCTCTAACTGAATCCTGGTTAGCCAGTCCGCCCCTAGTGAGGATGGGTGAGTTAGAGGGCCACAACCTGGGAACTGTCAGCAGCCAAATTCATCTCTATCATTTGGAGCTCTGGTGAAGGCCAGGCATCACCGTAGAACCTGTGCCTTGGCCCTTCTAAGGGCTCTCGCCTTCACTAATCGAGTGGGCATGCTGAGCTATCTGTGTCTCCACTGTGTCTCCGCTGTGGCTTCCAACACTGCCCCAATTGCTCTAACCAAATCCTGGTTAGCCAGTCTGCCCCTAGTGAGGATGAGTGAGTTAGAGGGCCACAACCTGGGAGTTCTCAGCAGCCAAACTCATCTCTGCCATCAAGAATTCTGGTGAGGACCAGGCAGCTCTGTAGACCCTGGGCTCTGGCTCTTCTAAGAGCTTTTGCCTTTGTCAATTGAGCAAGTATGCCGATTTATCTGTGTCTCCTATGTGGCTTCCATCACTCTCTGCCCCAACTGCTTTGACCAAATCCTTGTTCGCTGGCCTGCCTCAAGTGGGGATTAGCTACTTTGCTTGATACCCATGACGTTTGCCTTGAGTGCAACCTAACGATGTCCAGCTTTCCGAAATTTAAGCCATGGACAACTGTGCATTGTGAAAATGACATCGAATTTAGCAAAAAAAGGTAACTAGCCAGCTTTCTTGTACGTTTGCCTCTCATTATCGCATCTAATTTTAGACCAATGTGTCCCCAGTGCAGGTATTTTTGAAAAAAAAATAGCAGTATCAACTTTTCAACTTTTCTTGCAGATCTGCTGTAGCACATTGCAGGGGGGCAGGGAATGAGCTGGAAGAAAATGATATTTTCATAGCTTCAGTCAATAAAGTAAGAATCTTTTGCCGTGAAAACACAATTACTATGCATCCAATTATCTAGCCAGGATTTTATATGCTGGACGTACAAACTACAAACTCTCCGCAGGGACTCTACAACCCAACATAAAGAGGAGAAGGATATTTATTTGTGTTGTACTCAGCAGGCTATGGGAACCAGCGGGAGAGTCACACACAACCTCCCTGGCCGGAGGGGGTTTGGGGGGTAAAGACTTTCAAAACGCACACCGATCACAGGGGTCTTTACCACTGCGAGGTTATTCCACCGCGGGATACATTGTTACTATGAATTATTTTTTGTCACTTTCAGTTGGACTGAAGTTTTGCTGTTTTTTTAAATGTATTTATTATTTGCTTTGTCGTTCTCCCTCATTTTTGTTCCTCTAACACTGCACCCAAATTACATTTTGATTTTTTTTTTTCACACCAATAGAGCTTTCTTTTGGTGGTATTTAATCACCGCTGGGTTTTGCTTTTGCTAAAAAATTATGAAAAAAGACCAAAAATATTGATAAAAGGAGTTTTCTTTGTTTCTGTTGTAAAAGTTTTTTGCTAAAAAAAAAAGAAAAAAGACCAAAAGTATTGAAAAAAAGGGGTTTTCTTTGTTTCCGTTGTAAAAGTTTGCAACTTCATAAATTTAGGCTAAAATATATTCTGCTCCAGTTCTTGGGTGAAAATAACCAAAATCAGTGTATATTATTCAGTCTGTAGAAAAGGTCTACAAACTATGGGATATATATCAGAAAATTGATCATTCCTGATGGGCTGACGGCCAATCTCATTTCTTGAGGCACAAAAATGCCAGGAAACTACAAATACCCCCCAAATGTCAGGACAGCACAAATACGCCCCAAATGTCAGGACCCTACAAATAACCCCCAAATGTCAGGACACTACAAATAACCCCCAAATGTCAGGACACTACAAATAACCCCCAAATGTCAGGACAGTACAACTATCTCCCAAATGTCAGGACCAGGGGCGGACTGACCATTTGGAAACTCGAGCACTGCCCGAGGGCTGGGGGTCAGTAGGGGGCCCCATGAGATGCCCCTTGTACCGTTTTCATAGGCTTTTTTGAGTTTGGGTAAGGACACAGGGGCCCCATGATCCCCTACTGCCTGGGGGCCCCATGAGTTGTCAGTCCCCCCTGGTCAGGACACTACAAATACCCCCCAAATGTCAGGACAGTACAACTAGCCCCAAATGTCAGGACAGTACAGATATCCCCCAAATGTCAGGACACTACAAACACCCCCCAAATGTCAGGACACTACAAATACACCCCAAATGTCAGGATGCTACAAATACCCCTCAAATGTCAGGACACTACAAATACCCCCCAAATGCCAGGACACTACAAATACCCCCCAAATGTCAGGACGATACAGATATCCCCCAAATGTCAGAACAGTACAGATATCCCCCAAATGTCAGGACAGTACAGATATCCCCCAAATGCCAGGACACTACAAATACCCCCCAAATGTCAGGACAGTACAACTACCCCCCAAATGTCAGGACACTACAAACACCCCCCAAATGTCAGGACACTACAAATACCCCCCAAATGTCAGGATGCTACAAATACCCCCCAAATGCCAGGACACTGCAAATACCCCCCAAATGTTAGGACAGTACAATTACCCCCCAAATGTCAGGACACTACAAATACCCCCCAAATGCCAGGACACTACAAATACCCCCCAAATTCCAGGACACTACAAATACCCCCCAAATTCCAGGACACTACAAATACCTCCCAAATGTCAGGACACTACAAATACCCCCCAAATGTCAGGACACTACAAATAACCCCCAAATGTCAGGACACTACAAATAACCCCCAAATGTCAGGACACTACAAATAACCCCCAAATGTCAGGACACTACAAATAACCCCCAAATGTCAGGACAGTACAACTATCTCCCAAATGTCAGGACCAGGGGCGGACTGACCATTTGGAAACTTGAGCACTGCCCGAGGGCTGGGGGTCAGTAGGGGGCCCCATGAGATGCCCCTTGTACCGTTTTCATAGGCTTTTTTGAGTTTGGGTAAGGACACAGGGGCCCCATGATCCCCTATTGCCTGGGGGCCCCATGAGTTGTCAGTCCCCCCTGGTCAGGACACTACAAATACCCCCCAAATGTCAGGACAGTACAACTAGCCCCAAATGTCAGGACACTACAAATACCCCCCAAATGTCAGGACACTACAAATACCCCCCAAATGTCAGGATGCTACAAATACCCCCCAAATGTCAGGACAGTACAACTAGCCCCAAATGTCAGGACACTACAAATACCCCTCAAATGTCAGGACACTACAAATACCCCCCAAATGCCAGGACACTACAAATACCCCCCAAATGTCAGGACAGTACAATTACCCCCCAAATGTCAGGACACTACAAACACCCCTCAAATGTCAGGACACTACAAATACCCCCCAAATGTCAGGATGCTACAAATACCCCCCAAATGCCAGGACACTGCAAATACCCCCCAAATGTTAGGACAGTACAATTACCCCTCAAATGTCAGGACACTACAAATACCCCCCAAATGCCAGGACACTACAAATACCCCCCAAATTCCAGGACACTACAAATACCTCCCAAATGTCAGGACGCTACAACTACCCCCCAAATGTCAGGACACTACAAATACCCCCAAAATGCCAGGACACTACAAATACCCCCCAAATGTCAGGACACTACAAATACCCCCCAAATGCCAGTACACTACAAATGCCCCCCAAATGTCAGGACACTACAACTACCCCCCAAATGTCAGGACACTACAAATACCTCCCAAATGTCAGGACACTACAACTACCCCCCAAATGACCCCTTTTTGGAAAGCAGATAGTCCGAGGTATTTAGTAAGGGGCATGGTGAGATTTTTGAAGTTGTAATTTTTCGTTATAATTTTTTGGAATATGAAGAAATGTAAAAAAATAAAAGTTTACCTTTCTTTTTTTTTTTACATACTGTCACCAGTGCAGTGCAGCATCATAATATAACTGGTGCGGGGGTGATCAGGGATACTGACTGGTGACAGTATTAAGAAAATAATAATAATAATTTTTCAATTTTTTTTAATTACTTTTTTTAATGATCTTGTGTAAACACACTGTGACCAGTGCAATCTAATGTTACCATAGTAACACTGTACTACTCTGGGGAAGTGATCAGGATTTTTTTTTTCTTTTACACATTATGATTGCTTATAGCAGTGAATTTACAGTAACTGCTATAAGCAAGCATTTTTTTTTTATGAAATCGATTCATTCTGTGTTTTTTTTTTTTTTTGTGATTGGCCACAGCTAATCACATGGTACAAATGGGCTGTTATTGACTCAGTCTGTACCATGTGATCACTGTGACCAATCACAGCTAGCAACACAATGAATGGCAGGAATTGAAGCCGTTTATTGTATACAATTGTTTATGTGATCTGCTGTGATTGGTCACAGTGATCACATGGTACCGGTTGCAGGCCATTACAGTGATCTGTGATCAGCTGTATCCGGTGGACACAGCTGGTGACAGATCGCTCTTGCAGCACTGCCGCATGACTGCCTGTGAGACTCGGTCTGGGAGGATGTCATACGACCTCCACCCAGAAAGACAAATGTCCCACCCAGCCTATAGCAAAATGATGAACCAGCAAACACAAATGCTCCTGCACTTGGGGATGGATTGGGATATAGCAAAATGATGGCCGGGCAGGACTTTCGTTGAATTTCCATTTGGTTCTAAAGTAAATTGTTCCAGTCTGACCCATGCCTATGTGCTGCATCCGTAATAGGATAACGCTGGTTGAGAAGAAAAACAATCCCAAGGTATCAATCAAAAAAGTGGCCAGTATTGTTTCTCTAATATGTTAGAAGGCAAAAAAACCCTGGAGATATGGTCCAAAATTCCAACATAGGGTCAACGTCATGTAGGGAAAGTGGTAAAGGAAGGAAAATCACCTTCACAGATTTCCAGCAAGGCCCCACCTAAAATTTGCTTTCACTCTCCCATGTTCACTACGCACAACAAGATGGCCGCCATTTTTATAGAATAAAGAAATTCATTCTATATGAGTTTAGGGACACTACCTTATGCAGTAAAATTCCTCTGAAATTAATTGTGGCTTTTATGGAGGGGTTCTTTGTTGCCCCTTTAAGGAAGGGAGGTGGCTTCACATTCTTCCTGGCAGGATCCTACTAGCTTTGGGTGGAGGCTAGCTCAGCGCAGTTTTGGCTGGCTGTTGGGAAGAACAGAGACTAACGGAGAGTGATGGAAGAAGAAATAGAAATCATTTCTTTGTTACCCCAGGGATGGGCACCCCTGCTACTGGGCATTGAAGGCACATTGCCACACAGAGAGGGACTGCTTAATGCTGATTGGAGGAGAAGGTACTAATTTGAACTGTCTTATGGACTACCTTGATACAATTGAGCCGTACTGAGCCTGTGGCTGCTTGAAGTGATGGAAGTGGATCCCTGGTGCCTTTGATGCTGTAAAGTGAGATAGCGCCCTTTGAAGCCATTGCTAGGCTGTGCATCTCATGAAGAAACACACTTTGGGAAATTGGATCCCAGTGAATCAACTCAATGCAAACCTGGTCGGGCTAGGAGCTGTTGGTGGATAGGGGAGTAGGAGCTCTATCCTATACCAGGTGAAAGACATTGGGCCTAATGCAAGAAGTGTCCACAGCCAAAGGAGTGTCCTTGTCAAGGATGACCTGGAGTAGGGTAATTGAGTGTTCAGCCCCCCCCATGTTCCAGGCATACTATACGTGCATGTGGTAGCAGAAGTAGAGTTCTGTGAGGGCTGTGGCCCGTGAGTATGGCCTGGGTGGTATCTCTGAGTTAGCTCTATTGCTTGGCATAGTCACTAGAATACCTCTGCCAACAAACAATGACCACTAGTAGGATCTAGGAAGATTCTCATATGTCCCAGAAGCAGGGGCGGACTGACCATTTGGAAACTTGGGCACTGCCCGAGGGCCTGGGGTCAGTAGGGGGCCCCATGAGATGCCCCTTGTATCTTTTTCATAGGCTTTTTTGAGTTTGGGCAAGTACACAGAGGCCCCATGATGCCCTATTGCCCGGGAGCCCCATGAGTTGTCAGTACGCCCCTGCCCAGAAGTTTCCCGAAGCCTTGAGAATAGGGGCCAATACATAAAAGGCTGGAGGGCGCCTCTCAGTGCACTCACATGTGACTGAGAGTAGAGCAGAAGTGTGAGGCTTGCTAGAATGCCGATTCACGTGACAGCAAGTTATGGCATCCAAAAAGATGCAGTTGGACCCACCTGTGACGGCATCTCTGACACCCTGACTGGGTGTCTCTGCCAAACCACAGATTTCTCCACTCTGGAACCAGAATGTAGCAAAGTTGCCCCAAGCATCCGTCAGAACCAACATTGGAGAAAAACAGGACTGATTTTTTTAACAAACAGTACAGCATTTATACACAAAAATATTCCCCCTAGACAGGTATGGCCCACATTGCAAGTCCCAGGAGAAAAGTACAGTACATAACCAAATAAAACATTATATACAAGAAAACAATGGATTCCTTCCCGGCACCTAGTAGTCTGGACTCTGGAGATGCTTAAGCAAAGTAGAGCTTATCACCCAATCCTAGTTACAGCAAACAATAGTTGATGCCAGGAAACCTGTAACAGAAGGTAAAGTTTCTTAAACCCCCCCAATATGCTGGAAATCACCCCCTGCACATAGTTCCAGCATGCCAAGGGGTCCCAGAAACAGTCCCTTCAGCCTTAATTGCATGGAAAAGTTAGCTAGTATAATTCACGGCCAGCCAGGTACCAAGAGAAGTGATGTAGCCCTTTTGGGGAAAAGGTTCCTTGTAACCCCAAGAGTGGGGTCTCCACAGCCCTGGGTACATAGTCAGTGGGAATGAGGCTGGCCCCCAGGCCCCTCCAGGAACCCAAGGTTTGGTGACACCACCTACATGCTGGGCTGTAGCCAGTCTGAGCATGAATTGATACCTCTTCTTTTCTCAGGTTCTCCCTAGCTCAGTGTTCAGTTGACCACACACCTGTAGAATTTTGTTCAAAAACTTTTGTTCAATTTTTTAATAGCTAATGGGGTCAAACCGACAATCATTTCCCCCAAAAACTCCTCTTCTCTAAAAACTTACCAGCTTTTGTGACTTTGTTCCTTGATGGTCTTCCTCCTACCTACCTACCTTCCTTCACCTTTATTGTCACCTGCTCTCATCTTCCTCTTACGGGTTTCCCCAAGTTGTGTCCTCTGACCTTTTCTAGTCTTTATCTATATTTCCTCTTTGGGTCAGCATCTCCCACAGCTTTATACCTTTTTTATGTCAACAACAACCACATTTATTTCTCTGCTACCTCATCAGACTCCTCACGCATCACTGATTTACTAACTAATATATCGGTATGGATGTCACGCAACTTCATTAAGCTCAATCATTCCAAAATTAATCTCAAAATATTTCCTCTCCTCATGCCCCCTCCCCTGATGTCTCCAACTAGATCAATGGTCAGGGTGCTAGACAGGGGCGGACTGACCATTTGGAAACTCGGGTCAGTAGGGGGCCCCATGAGATGCCCCTGGTACCTTTTTCATAGACTTTTTTGAGTTTGGGCAAGGACACAGGGGCCCCATGATCCCCTATTGCCCGGGGGCCCCATGAGTTGTCAGTCCACCCCTGGTGCTAGATGAGATCCTGGACCCCGACCTCTTCTTTCAGCCCCACATCCAATACTGTCCAAATCTTATTGTTTACTTCTGCCTGCTGTTGGGAAATGTCATTGACAATAGTGTAAGATGATTCAACCTTGGCTATGAATATTTATGTGTCCCTGGCCAACCACTAGGTTTATTACCAGTGGTGGATGCTGGGGTAGGGTATAAATACTTGGAAGTGACCTTGGAAAACTCTGTTGTCTTCCAGACTACCTGGGGAAGGTCTGTATTGCTGATGGAGCTTCTAGTGCCTCCCAGGCATTCTGTTTGGAGAAGGTTTGTTCCTACAAATGGGTCAAAGCCTGGAGCCTGAAGCTTTCTTTTTTTTTTTTTAGGCAGAGGCTGAGTAGCAGCCTGGGATGAGTCAGCCTGTGAGTGAGGCAAGAGTTCACCTCAGGACAGGCTAGGGAGGTTCTATAGGTCAGGACATCTGGAGCCATCCCACCTTTCCAGAAGCTGGAGAACTTTGTAGGGGTGGGTTCCCAGATGTAGGGAAGACTTTGTTGTTTGATGGGGACCTTGATGTAAGGGAGGACTCTGAAGTGGACCATCATATAGGAGTAAGAATCTGATGAGGACCCTTATATAAGGGGTAATTCTTATGGGTCCTTGATGTGAGGGGGGAATTTGATAGGGTCCCTGATATCAGAGGGACTCTGATGGGGACCCTGATTTGGGGGTGGGGAGATTCTGATGTAAGGGAGACTTTGATGGGGCCCTGATGAGAGGGGGGGGGACTCTAAAATAAGTGGGACTGTGAGGGTCCCTGATGTAAGAGAGGGGCTCTGCTGGGGACACTGATGTAAAGGTGGACTCATTCATTGATTATTATTATACAGTATTTATAAAGTGCCAATAGTTCGCTCAGCGCTGTACATTACAAGGGGAGACAGAACAATACCAATACAATGCGATACACGAGGGGATCGAGGGCCCTGCTCTTTCGAGCTTACAATCTAGGAGGGAGGGGATGGTGGTACAGGAGGAGATAGCTGTGGGGGATGGAGTGGTAGGAAGAGTGGAGGAGGTCAGCAAGTTAGCAGGGGGTGGGGTAGGCTTCCCTGAAGAGGTGGGTTTTCAGGGTGCGCCTAAAGGAGAGGAGAGTAGGTGATAATCTGATGGGTTGGGGCAGGGAGTTCCAGAGGATGGGTGACACCCTGGAGAAGTCCTGGAGGTGGGAATGGGAGGAGGAGACCAGGGAACTAGAGAGAAGGAGGTCTTGTGAGGAGCGGAGTGTGCGTGTTGGGTGGTACTTGGATATTAGGTCGGAGATGTAGTTTGGGGCAGTATGGTGGACGGCTTTGTACGTCAGTGTTAGGATTTTGAATTTGATCCGTTGCGCAATCGGAAGCCAGTGGAGGGATTGGCAGAGGGGGGTGGAGGACACTGAGTGGAGGCCAGTGGAGGGATTGGCAGAGAGGGGTGGAGGACACTGAGTGGAGGCCAGTGGAGGGATTGGCAGAGAGGGGTGGAGGACACTTAGTGGAGGCCAGTGGAGGGATTGGCAGAGAGGGGTGGAGGACACTGAGTGGAGGCCAGTGGAGGGATTGGCAGAGGGGGGTGGAGGACACTGAGTGGAAGCCAGTGGAGGGATTGGCAGAGGGGGGTGGAGGACACTGAGTGGAAGCCAGTGGAGGGATTGGCAGAGGGGGGTGGAGGACACTGAGTGGAGACCAGTGGAGGGATTGGCAGAGGGGGGTGGGGGCCAGTGAATGGAGGCCATTGGAGGGATTGGCAGAGGGGGGTGGCGGAAACGGAGTGGTTGGAAAGGTGAATGAGTCTGGCAGCCGTATTCAGGATGGACTGAAGCGGGGATAGCCAGCGGCGAGGCAGGCCAGTGAGGAGGGAGTTGCAGTAGTCGAGTCGTGATATGATGAGGGAGTGGATGAGCTGTTTAGTGGTTTCTGGGGTTAGGAACGTGCGGATTTTGGCGATGTTGCGGAGGTGGAGTCTGCACGAGTTTGTTAAAGATTGGACTTGGGGCTGGAAGGATAGGTTGGAGTCCAGAATGACACCCAGTACTCTGGCCTGCGGGGCGGGTTTGATGGTGGCGTTGTTGGACATGATGGAGAAGTCAATGGGGGGTGGGGTCCGGGCTGGGGGGAAGACATTTATAACATTGATTTTTATTTTTAATGGTTGAACTGGATGGACTTTTTTGTCTTTTTTCAGCCAGACTAACTATGTAACTATATAACTACGGTATGTAACTATTTCTTTAATCTGCTGTTGAAAAGCAAAGTCTTGTGAGTCTTGTATCGCTCTAAAATGTTACTGGTATAGTAAAAATGAACAAAAATGAAAGTCGAATTCCAGCCAAAGCATGTTTTTGGTGCAAGGCCCCATCGGGGAGATCTCCAACAACGTCATCCCGCTGACCGAAAAGGAAGTAATTAGATCTCTCCAGTTGCTATAAAATCCTAACAGAGGTCTTCAGTCCTCCCCAGTCCATTAATCGCTCTCAGGTCTGACATGTGTACATCTAAACAGGCGGCTTACATTGACTTTGTCAAAGCCCAATAACAGGTATCGTGGCTCATAAAATGTGCTTTATGAGCAATTTATTAAAATTCCTAATTACGTTTTTTTTTTTCTTTCACCTGTGTGCTAATTTTATACTCCAGCTAAATTTAGAAGCTTGATGAAGGATTAGCACCAATTAATTCTCCCCGGTTGTCCTCTGTGTGAGCTCTATGTATATAGCAAACCAGCTGTGGAGGGTTATGAGTCCATATTAATCAATGCCACAACATGACTGCTACTAAATTTGCATTTAAATAGGCTTGTTGAGGACATGAAATCAGCGGTGCTTCAAGATTTCATGTTTCATACACAGCAGAAAGGAAATTATTCATTTTCAGCCACCAGGGGGGTAGTGCCTAGGAAGCACATAGAGATCAGGAAGAGTTTAGAGCCAAGCTCCCGGCTCATTGAAACTCTCCTCTCCCTCCTCCATTGAGACCATTCAGTGGTATTTTATGCCTTTTTCCAGTATTTTATGGTCATTCATGTGTCGTAGTGGGTCTCCTTCCCAGGGGCGGATTGACAACTCATGGGGCCCCCCAGGCAAAAGGGGATCATGGGGCCCCTGTATCATCACCCACACTCAAACCACACCCAAAAAAGCCTATGAAAGGTACCAGGGGCATCTCATGGGGCCCCTTACTGACCCCGGGCAGTGCACGAGTTTCCGATTGGTCAGCCCGCTCCTGCTCCTTCCTCTTTTGTCTCTTTTTGGCAGTAGTCAGACCTGAATAATGTAGGTTCCCTTTTTTCCACATATGACAAACACAAGGCCTGTGGGCCAAATCTGGCCTGCCAGGCCATTTCATGTGACCCTCACACCTGTGCTTCAACTGCGGTACCCTCCTCTTCTCCACCACAACCTAGTCCTACCAGCAGAAAGGAGGACAGAACTCTTCCACCAGATCCTGCGCTTTCCCATGCAGCTGAAAAGAGGTTTGTCTATGCTTCCTCCCCCCCATCTCAGCAGTCGGCAGCAGAGAGGAGGACAGAACGCCTCCACCCGATCCTGCGCTTTCCCATGCAGCTGAAAAGAGGTTTGTCTATGCTTCCTCCCCCCCTTCTCAGCAGTTGGCAGCAGAGAGGGGGACAGAACGCCTCCACCAGATCCTGCGCTTCCCCGTGCAGCTACAGAGAGGTTTGTCTTTGCTTCCTCCCCCCCATCTCAGCAGTCGGCAGCAGAGAAGAGGACAGAATGCCTCCACCAGATCTTGCGCTTCCCCATGCAACTGCAGAGAGGTTTATCTATGTTTCCTCCCCCTCATCTCAGCAGTCGGCAGCAGAGAGGAGGACAGAACGCCACCACCAGATCCTGCGCTTCCCCATGCAACTGCAGAGAGGTTTATCTATGTTTCCTCCCCCTCTTCTCAGCAGTTGTCAGCAGAGAGGAGGACAGAATGTCTCCAACAGATCCTGCGCTTTCCCATGCAGCTGCAGAGAGGTTTGTCTCTGCCCCCTCCCCCCCATCTCAGCAGTCGGCAGCAGAGAGGAGGACAGAACTCTTCGTACAGATCCTGCACCTCTCTGTGCAGCTGCAGCATCCCCTCATCTCCGCTTCCCCTGGTCTCAGCATTCAGCAGACTCTGGCAGCTGAATCCAGTCCTCCTTCGGACCTCCTCCTGACCCTGCACTCTCTGCTTCCCAGCTCCACCCCCAGCTTTTTCACAAGCTGCTGCACAAGGTTACTGGGGGGGGGGTGGAGGGCTCTTGACTTTTAACTCCTTCCTGCCTGGCCTATTGTACGATGACATCTGAGTGGGCCCCTTATTATCTCGGGCCCCCACGTGCCTGACAAAGGGGTCCTGCGCAGCTCAGAAACATTGCACTTTCTTCGGTGATATGATCTTTTTGCAATAAAAACCTTTTTTGGACCATATTGGAGATCCGTGGTGTGCTGGAGAATGTGTACAATTGCTTCTGATGTTTCCAGTCCCAGCTGGTAGTCACTGCAGCACCCGCCATTGATGAGCCGCACTGCCAGCAATGTGTGCGAGGGGAATATAGATAAAGACTGTCACTGGCTGAGTCCATGGGATTGTTGATGGCTGCTGGGGGATCTATTGTCACTGAAGGGGGTCTATTTTGTGTGGTGGTCTGTTGTTGCTGGGCAGATCTATTGTTGAAGTTGGGGGGTTATCTATTGTTGCTGGGGGTCAGTTGTTGCTGGAAGGGATCTATTGTCGAGGGGGGGGGGTCGATTGTCTGTGGTTTCTGGCTGCTGAGGGATCTGTTGTAGCTGCTGGGGGTCTAGTGTTGCAGGGGTGGTATTTTGTTTTGGGGACCAATTGTTTCTGGAGGAATTCATTGTTGCTGAGGGGGGGGGTCTATTGCTGCTGGCTGTGGGGGGATCTATTTTTCTGCTTTTTTTATCATTAACACATTCTATACAAATTATTTAGCACCACGACTCTGTATTCTCTAAAAGGAGAGGTACTTGGAGGTTGGTAGGGGGTGGAACCAAGTGATGGTCCTCGGAGGTGGGTAGGGGGTGGAACCAAGTGATGGTGCTCAGAGGTGGGTAGGAGTGGGACCAAGTGATGGTGCTCGAGGTGGGTAGGGGGGGAACCAAGTGATGGTGCTCGAGTTGGGTAGGGGGGGAACCAAGTGATGGTGCTCAGAGGTGGGTAGGGGGGGAACCAAGTGATGGTCCTTGGAGGTGGGTAGGGGGGGAACCAAGTGTTGGTGCTCCAAGCTGGGTAGGGGGTGGAACCAAGTGATGGTGCTCAGAGGTGGGTAGGAGTGGGACCAAGTGATGGTGCTCGAGGTGGGTAGGGGGGGAACCAAGTGATGGTGCTCAGAGGTGGGTAGGGGGTGGAACCAAGGGACAGTGCTTGGAGGTGGGTAGGGGGTGGAACCAAGTGATGGTGCTTGGAGGTGGGTAGGGGGTGGAACCAAGTTATGGTGCTCGGAAGTGGGTAGGGGTGGAACCAAGCGATGGTGCTCGGAAGTGGGTAGGGGTGAAACCAAGTGATGGTGCTCGGAGGTGGGTAAGGGTGGAACCAAGTGATGGTGCTCGGAGGTGGGGAGATGGGTAGGGAGGGAACCAAGTGATGGTGCTCGGAGGTGGGTAGGGGTGGAACCAAGTGATGGTGCTCAGAGATGGGGAGGTGGATAGGGGGGGAACCAAGTGATGGTGCTCAGAGGAGGGTAGGGGTGGAACCAAGTGATGGTGCTGGGAGGTGGGTAAGGGGCAGAAACAAGTAGTGACTCAGAAGGGGGGAGTCCCTGCTTCTCTTTTTTGAGGAAAAAAGCCCTGGTCACAGTGATCACATGTCCAGACTGGGCCAATCACAGCTGATCACAACAAAAACTACTGATTGAATCAGTTTCATTCAGTAAAATGCTTGCTTATACCAATGTAATTTGTTGGTATAAGCAATCATAATGTGTAAAGAAAGAAAAATCCTGATCACTTGCCCAGAGTACAATGTTACTATGGTAACATTATATTGCTCTGGTCACAGGAGTAGAAAAAAACATAGTAAAAAAAGTAACACATTTCATTTTACATAGTTACATGGTTAGTCTGGCTGAAGAAAAGACAAAAGTCCATCCAGTTCAACCATTACAAAAAAAAAGTTATAATCCTCCACCCACAGTTGATAAAAAAACTTTTAAAACATATAATATTTTATATAAATATATATATATATATATATATATATATATATATATATATATATATATTTATTTATATATATATATATATATATATATTTTTTATTTTTATTTTTTTTACATATTGTTACCAGCCAGTGTCCCTGATTACCACCAGTTACCACAAGTTATAATCCTACACCCACAGTTGATCCAGTTGATAAAAAAACTTTTAAAACATATATATATATATATATATATATATTTTTTTTTTTACATATTGTCGCCAGTGTCCCTGATCACCACCATGTCAGTTATATGATGACACTACTGAATTGGTGACAGTATGTTAAAAAAAAAACAAAACTTTTTTTTTAATTCTTAATTTTTCACCAAATTATGACAAAAAAATGACAACTTCAAAAAACTCGCCATGCCTTATCCTAAATATCTCAGACTGTCTACTTTCTGAAAAGCGGTCATTTTGGGGGTAACTGTTCTGTCCCGGTGTTTTTGAGCCACAAGAAATGAGATCAGCCTTCAGTACATGATGATTTATCAATTATTGGATATATACCGTATTCTGTGGACTCTGTAACTTTCCTACCAATTAAATAATAAACACTGATTTGGGTTATTTTCACAGACATGTTGCAGACTACATGTTGGCCTAAATTTGTGTAGAAAGAGTATTTATTATTATCATTTATTAACCTCCCTGGCGGTATTCCTGAGTGTAGCTCGGGGTAAAGTTTCAGCACCACAAGCGGTAACCCCCCCGAGCTACACTCGGGAATACACTGCAGCGTTGCTCCGGGATCCCTCGATCACTTACCTTGTCCTGCGCTCCCGCGATGTCCCCCCTGCAGTGTACCCTGTAATGTCCTCCAGCCGATGCCGGCATCTGTCTTCCGGGTTCCGGTCCCTGCGACGTCGGGACGTACGGGGGACGAAACTGGCGGGAAATTCAAAAATGTGAAAAAGTGACATTCACTAAATTCACTAAAATCACATAGTATAACATTCCTGTATCAAACCATTTCACATACATTGTGTCCCGAGTGCTTTGTCCGGCGCCCTGCCTGCATTATTACTGTTCTTTCTGCCTGGAAACTGAGAAACGTCCATGGCGTCCAAAAAGCGTCCCTTTAGGTCAGACGCGGTTTGAGACCGGCTAGAGAACAGCGATAGTAAATCAGAACCACTTGCAGAATTGAGTGATAATGATTGGTGGGGGAAATTCCTCATCAGACACTGAAAACGATTCTGCGACTGAGCTCAGCGATGTGCGAACTTGGCGCTCTATTTCACATTTCAGTGTTTTTGGTTTGATTATATTATTGAATTAAATTTATTATTATTATATTATTATTTTTTATGATTATTTATTTTATTATAATTTATGATTTTGTGTTTCAAGTTTTATCCTCCCCGGGATGTTTACTAGACTCTTGTTCGGACAGATTTCAGTGAGTTATTCCTAAAAATTACAGGAATACAATAAAAAAAATACATATTTCCATGCAAAAAAATGTACCGCTTTGAGCACAGAAATATGGACATAATCAGACTGCTAGGGAGGTTAATGTTATATTAGAAACAAAGAAAAACACATTTTTTTCAGAATTTTTGGTGTTTTTTTATTTATGGCGCAAAAAATTAGAAAAAAAAACCTAGAGGTGATTAAATACCACCAAAAGAAATATTCACACGTGAAGCCCCAATGGCAGAAATGGTCACACCATGGATCATGCAAAAACATGAAAAGCAACGTTCACCGAGGTCTTGTTGGTGTATAACAACTCGTTTATTGGCCAATAAAAAGGCTGAGCTGTTGTACACTCATTTACAAGACCTGAGTGCAGTTGACTTTTCAGTTGTTGCATTGAAATGGTTTGGTGATTGCCAAGAAAGCTGCAACCATTGCATTGGGGTTGATTTACTAAAACTGGAGAGTGTGAAATCTGGTGCAGCTCTGCATAGAAACCAATCGGCTTCCAGGTTTTTTGGTCAAGGCTTAATTGAACAAGTTGAAGCTAGAAGCTGATTGGTTGCCATACACAGCTGCACCAGATTTTGCACTTCCCAATTTTAGTAAATCAACCCCATTGCATACATACTGTAGCATATCCACCGATGGAAATCCAGTTCTGGTTCCACATACTGTATGTTATACTACATAAAACCTTAGCCGTGGGCAGGGGTGGACTGACCATTCTGGCACTAAGTCAGTAGGGGCCCCATGAGATGTCCCTGGTACCTTTCAGAGGCTTTTTCGGGTATGGTTTGAGTGTGGGCAAGGACACAGGGGCCCCATGATCCCCTATTGCCCGGGGGCCCCATGAGTTGTCAGTCCGCCCCTGGTATCAATCAAATATCGCCACATAAACGTTTCCATCTTACAGAGGCACATAAAATGAGGATTTTGATCTTCCATTGGCCATGAATGAAGGAATCTAACATCAACAAATTAAAGTATCGATCAGGGATGGACTGACCATTCGGGAACTCAGGCACTGCCCGAGGGCCTGGGGTCAATAGGGGCCCCATGAGATGTCCCTGGTACCTTTCATAGGCTTTTTTGGGTATGGTTTGAGTGTGGGCGAGGACACAGGGGCCCCATGATCCCCTATTGCCCAGAGGCCCCATGAGTTGTCAGTCCGCCCCTGGTATCGATCATATATCACCACATGAAAGTTTCCAACTTACAGAGGCCCATAAAATGAGGATTTTGATCTTCCATTGGTCATGAAAGAAGGAATCTAATATCAACAAATTAAAGTATCGATCAGGGGTGGACTGACCATTCGGGCACTGCCCGAGGGCCTGGGGTCAGTAGGGGGCCCCATGAGATGCCCCTAGTACCTTTCATAGGCTTTTTTGGGTATGGTTTGAGTGTGGGCGAGGACACAGGGGCCCCATGATCCCCTATTGCCCAGAGGCCCCATGAGTTGTCAGTCCGCCCCTGGTATCGATCATATATCACCACATGAAAGTTTCCAACTTACAGAGGCCCATAAAATGAGGATTTTGATCTTCCATTGGTCATGAAAGAAGGAATCTAATATCAACAAATTAAAGTATCGATCAGGGGTGGACTGACCATTCGGGCACTGCCCGAGGGCCTGGGGTCAGTAGGGGGCCCCATGAGATGCCCCTAGTACCTTTCATAGGCTTTTTTGGGTATGGTTTGAGTGTGGGCGAGGACACAGGGGCCCCATGATCCCCTATTGCCCAGAGGCCCCATGAGTTGTCAGTCCGCCCCTGGTATCGATCATATATCACCACATGAAAGTTTCCAACTTACAGAGGCCCATAAAATGAGGATTTTGATCTTCCATTGGTCATGAAAGAAGGAATCTAATATCAACAAATTAAAGTATCGATCAGGGGTGGACTGACCATTCGGGCACTGCCCGAGGGCCTGGGGTCAGTAGGGGGCCCCATGAGATGCCCCTAGTACCTTTCATAGGCTTTTTTGGGTATGGTTTGAGTGTGGGCGAGGACACAGGGGCCCCATGATCCCCTATTGCCCGGGGGCCCCATGAGTTGTCAGTCCGCCCCTGGTATCGATCAAATATCACCACATAAAAGTTTCCATCTTACAGAGGCACAAAAAATGAGGATTTTGATCTTCCATTGGCCATGAATGAAGGAATCTAACATCAACAAATTAAAGTATTGATCAGGGGTGGACTGACCATTGGGGCACTCAGGCACTACCCGAGGGCCCGGGGTCAATAGGAGGACCCATGAGATGCCCCTGGTACCTTTCATAGGCTTTTTTGGGTATAGTTTGAGTGTGGGCGAGGACACAGGGGCCCCATGATCCCCTATTGCCTGGGGGCCCCATGAGTTGTCAGTCCGCCCCTGGTATCGATCATATATCGCCACATGAAAGTTTCCATCCTACAGAGGCCCATAAAATGAGGATTTTGATCTTCCATTGGCCATGAAAGAAGGAATCTAACATCAACAAATTAAAGTATCGATCAGGAGCGGACTCACCATTCGGGCACTGCCTGAGGGCCTGGGGTCAGTAGGGGGCCCCTTGAGATGCCCCTGGTACCTTTCATAGGCTTTTTTGGGTATGGTTTGAGTTTGGGCTAGGACACAGGGGCCCCATGATCCCCTATTGACCAGGGGCCCCACGAGTTGTCAGTCCGCCCCTGGCCGTGGGCATTTGGTTTGTGTTTTTCTGGCCTTCGGTGGCTTAGTATGAGGATACTTGCTTATTCTTGAAATTTATTTTCCCGTTTTTTAAACGTTTTGCATTTGCCGAGTGTAATATTCAATTTCATGTTTTGAGTAGTAACTGTTTGTACAGATATTTGATGTAAGAGAAACATATTCAGTCCTTCCAGAGTCCTCCCCCCCCCCCCCCCCCCCCCAGCGATCAAGCTCTAATCTCCGATCTCTTTCATCATTTTATATTGCGGAAGTTGTATTCCTGCTTTTCATTCTGTCTGCAAATTGCCTAATGGTCGTTAAATGGTTCCTTTCCAGTCGGAGCTCAGGGGTGTCCTGGACTGGAGCAGAGAAAACACGTTCCAGGTGCTAGTTGCTGTTTTCTGGTTTTTCGCTTGTGAGGAGTTTTATGAGATTAAACAAATAAAGATAATTCGCCGAAGGTGGTCTTCACGAGTATAGAAGGACAGGAATATTTAGAACAGGAATGAGTTTTTGATCCCGGGCCACCAGGATGGGCAAGTTGAGGGGCGGACTTGGCATCCTTTCAGCTTCTACATCTACCACTGGTCTGACATCTACACTCACCGGCAGAGGCATCCCTAGGGTCGGTGTCACCCGGTGCGGTAACACTTGGTGACACCCCCTCCGACGATCCCCGCAGTATGGATCGGATCTGTGGATTGAGCATAATGGATCGGACTCCGATCCATCATGCTCAATCCGTAGATTCGATCCATTCTGCGGGGATCGCCGGCTTTCTTTACAGCTTACCTTTTCTTGGAGTGGGTCCAGTGTAGCGTCAAGATGTCTCCCATGTAGATATGTCCCCCCTGAAGCAACTGCGCATGTCCTGGTTTCAGGCACGATCAATCGATGATAGAACTACTATATCCGACCATGTACCTTTGGTGAAGTAACCCCTTCCATGCCAATTTGCTTCAGGGGGGGACATATCTACATGGGAGATGCATCTTGTCGCTACAACGGCCCCCCCATGTCACTGACCCTCCCACATGTCATTGTCCTCCCCATGTCACTCCCCCCCAGGGGCGGACTGACAACTCATGGGGCCCTTGGGCAATAGGGGATCATGGGGCCCCTGTGTCCTTGCCCACACTCAAAGCACACCCAAAAAAGCCTACGAAAGGTACCAGGGGCATTTCATGGGGCCCCCTACTGACCCCGGGCACTTGGGCAGTGCCCGAGTGCTCGAATGGTCAGTCCGCCCCTGCCCCCCCCCATGTCACTGTCCTCCCCACATGTGTCTGTACTCCCCATGTCACTCCCCCCCATGTAACTGTCCTCTCTCCGATAAATTATGCTCCCAAATAATCAGCGGTGCAGCCTAAAAGGGGTTAACTGTGGCAGCTCTGTACTACAGTTGGTGATCAGCGATCGGCTTCTTATGTCTGAAACCGGGATATGCGCAGTTGCTTCAGGGGGGACATATCTACATGGGAGACACATCTTGCCACTACACCGGTGTCACCCCGTATAGGTTGCATGCCAACGATCCCCGCAGGATCGTCGGCATGCAACCTATACGGGGTGACACCGGACCCGCTCCAAGAAAAGGTAAGTTGTAAAGAAAGCCGATGATCCCCGCATCCCCGGATCGTCAGCTTGCTTTACAACTTACCTTTTTGTGGAGCGGGTCGGGTGTCGCCTCCGTGCGGTCGGTGTCTCCCGGTGCGTACCGCACCCCCCCGCACCTGCCTCGGGACTCCACTGCTCACCGGTCACCATTAGGTCCACCTGTTCAATTGTTTGGTAACACAAATTGCTAATGAGCCAATCACATGGCAGCAACTCAATGCATTTAGGCATCTAGATGTGATGAAGACAACTCGCTGAAGTTCAAACCGAGCATCAGAATGGAGGAGAAAGGGGATTTAAGTGACTTTGATAACACAAGAAGGAAAAGTTCCATAAACGTCCCAGGGACACGGTAACATTCACTCTCTGAGGTGCAGCCCTCTAAAGATCTGGGAATCTTGATAGTACTGAAAAAGAGCAAAAAAGGGCGCACTCTCTTTGTACATTACCGTGATAAAAGATCATTTATTGAGAATGACAAAAGTGTATACTCACAAACCAAGGGTCATAAATAAAAGCAAGGAACCAAAACCAATGTGACAGTCCCAGCAAGTGGTGGTCTTGTGACAGGGTGTCCTAACGCGTTTCGGGAGACGAGCTCCCTTCCTCAGAGCTGACTTTGAACGTGGCATGGTTGTTGGTGGTAGACGGGCTGCTCTAAGTATTTAAAAAACTGCTGATCTACTGGGATTCTCACACTCAGCCATCTCTAGGGTTTACAGAAAGTGGTCCGAAAAAGGAAAATATCTAGTGAGCGGCAGTTGTGTGGAGGAAAATGCCTTGTTGAGATCAGAGCAGAATGGGCAGACTGGTTTGAGATGATAGAGAAGCAACAGTAACTCATGTCAATATGGACCCAAAATCTATGAGGAATGTTTCCAACACCTATGCCACGAAGAATGAAGGCAGTTCTGAAGGCAAAAGGGGGTCCAACCCAGGACTAGCAAGGCTTACCTAATATAGTGGTCAGTGAGTGTATATGGACATCTAATGGACTTAGACTTTTAGAAGGCTTCTGATGCCAATAATGAGTGAGGAACATTGGAACACTAAGCCATTGTGAGCCATTAATGTAAGTTTGCATCCTCATGTGCCCAATTCTAAAAAGCAACCCCTATATTCACTAACCTTAAGTTAGATGTAAATCAATTTGCATTGAATGGTTCTTTCATTGCCAAACGATCTCTGACTGTTGCATGAGGTGTGCATTCCCATAATCCCAAAAGTGAACCCCTATTAATCCTTAAAGTAGATGTAAGCCCTTTGGATTGGAATGGTTCTGTGATTTCCAGGAAAGCTGCGGCCATTGCATGAGGTTTGCATCCTATAATTCCAAAAGTGAACCCCTGTATTCACTAACCTTAAAGAAGTTGTAAATCAACTTGCATTTGCATGGTTCTTTGATTGCCAAGCGATCTGTAACTGCTGCATGAGGTGTGCACTCCCATAACTCCAAAAGTGAACCCCTACAGTAGATGACTGGGGATCAGGGGTGGACTGACAACTCATGGGGCCCCCGGGCAATAGGGGATCATGGGGCCACTGTGTCCTTGCCCACACCCAAATAAGCCTATGAAAAAGCAAATGAAAGGTACCAGGGGCATCTCATGGGGCCCCCTACTGAGCCCGGGCCTTCGGGCAGTGCCCGAGTGCTTGAATGGTCAACCCGCCCCTGCTGGGGATATAGATATAGATGACAGGAAGTGTATGTAAGAGGAGATGTAGATGACTGGAGCTATAGATGTCTGCAGATGTAGATGTCTGAAGGTGTAGATGGCTGAGGATGTAGATAAGAGGAGATGTACATTACTGGAGCTATAGATGGCTGGAGATGTGGATGACTGGAAGTGTAGATGTTCGGATATGTAGATGACTGGAGGTGTAGATGACTGGGGATGTACATTACTGGAGCTATAGATGGCTGGAGATGTGGATGACTGGAAGTGTAGATGTTCGGATATGTAGATGACTGGAGGTGTAGATGACTGGGGATGTGCATTACTGGAGCTATAGATGACTGGAGATGTAGATGACTGGAGGTGTAGATGTTCAGAGATATAGATGACTTGAGGTGTAGATGACTTGGGATGTAGATTACTGGAGCTATAGATGTCTGGAGATGTACTGTAGATGACTGGAGGTGTAGATAAAAGGAGATGTACATTATTGGAGCTATAGATGGCTGGAGATGTAGATGACTTTAGGTGTAGATGTTCAGATATGTAGATGACTGGAGGTGTAGATGACTAGGGATGTACATTACTGGAGCTATAGATGGCTGGAGATGTAGATGACTGGAGGTGTAGATGTTCGGAGATGTAGATGATTGGAGGTGTAGATGACTGGGGATGTACATTACTGGAGCTATAGATGGCTGGAGATGTAGATGACTTTAAGTGTAGATGTTTGGATATGTAGATGACTGGAGGTGTAGATGACTAGGGATGTACATTACTGGAGCTATAGATGGCTGAAGATGTAGATGACTGGAGGTGTAGATGTTCGGAGATGTAGATGATTGGAGGTTTAGATGACTGGGGATGTACATTACTGGAGCTATAGATGGCTGGCGATGTAGATGACTGGAAAGTGTAGATGTTCGGATATGTAGATGACTGGAGGTGTAGATGACTGGGGATGTACATTACTGGAGCTATAGATGGCTGGAGATGTAGATGACTGGAGGTGTAGATGTTCAGAGATATAGATGATTTGAGGTGTAGATGACTTGGGATGTAGATTACTGGAGCTATAGATGTCTGGAGATGTACTGTAGATGACTGAAGGTGTAGATAAGAGGAGATGTACATTATTGGAGCTATAGATGGCTGGAGATGTAGATGACTTTAAGTGTAAATGACTGAAGATGTAGATGATTGGGGATGTAGATTACTGGAGCTATAGATGTAAATGACTGGCGCTGAATTTTAGTGGTGCCTAGGGCAGCACAAGAGCTAAATACCCCAATGGGTGTATATAAGAGGAGATGTAGATTACACAAGAGACAGTGAGACAGTGAACAGTGCTTGAGCATGTTTTTAGGGTATTTATTAGGGGTATTGAATTTGGATAGGGTTGAAGGGTTTTTGGGATGACCAAGGGAACTGTAACTGAGGACAACTCCTGAATAATTATGTTCAAGTCTGTATAACAAATCTCTCTTCATGGAGAGCTCTCTGGCTTCTCCTAGTGTACCACCCCAGACTAGAGACGAATCCTCTTCTAATCCTGCTGTACTGAGGGAATCCTTGAGCAAGGGGTCCCTGAATTTGTCACTTTAAATGCACAGTCCCAGATGTGGGATGGTAAGGTTTCTCACCAGAATACCCTCTCCCCTTTTCTGGCCCAAGGGGTGTAGGATAACTCACTATTCCTCGCCTGCAGGCTGGTTGGGTTGGTAGCTGCCTTCAGGCCTCCTGCTTGGCTGGCTTCTCCCTGGGTCTTCAGGTGGTCCTCTCTTTGGGGACTGGTGAGGTCAAACGATCCTCCTTTCCAGCTCCTGTCTGGCGGTAGGCCCCTTCACACTGAGCCCCCTCCCAGGCTCCTGCATCCAGCCTCTCACTCCATCTTCCACCAAACCCTCCTGCTGCTGAGCACGCTCAGTCATGCTTAAAGGCTACCCCAAACCCATGCCAAGCCTCCTCCGTGGGAATTGGTCAGGATACCTTAAGTATGAATATTAGCCCCTCCTCACCCCCACCCACTGCCTTCTACAAATTTCTCAAGTCTCTAGAGCATGGGGAGGTATCAGGGAACTGATCTGCAGAGCCCTCAGCCCTGACCTAAGATCAGCTGGCTGACTCATGCCCAGGCTGCTACTCAACCTTCCTCTCTAGAAAACCCAGCTAGCTCCTCCTAGCTAACTAGAGGGGCACTACATGTAGATGACTGGAAATGTAGATTACTGGAGCTATAGATGTCTGGAGATGTAGATGACTGGAAGTGTAGATTTTTTGAGATGTAGATGACTGGAGGTTTTAGATGACTGGGGATGTAGATGTAAGGAGATGTAGATGACTGGAGTTGTAGATGACTAAAAGTGAAGGTGACCGGAAGTGTAGATTTTTGAAGAGGTAGATGACTGGAGGTATAGATGTAGATGACTTGAGGTGTAGATGACTGGAGGTCTAGATGACTGGAGGTGTAGATGACTGGAGGTGTAGATGACTGGTGGTGTAGATGTAGATGACTTGAGGTGTAGATGACTGGAGGTGTAGATGTAGATGACTTGAGGTGTAGATGTAGATGACTTGAGGTGTAGATGACTGGAGGTGTAGATGACTGGAGGTGTAGATGACTGGTTTTGTAGATGTAGATGACTTGGTGTAAATGACTGGAGGTGTAGATGTAGATGACTGGAGGTGTAGATGACTGGAAGTGTAGATGTAGATGACTGGAGGTGTAGATGTAGATGACTGGAGGTGTAGATGACTGGAGGTGTAGATGTAGATGACTGGAGGTGTAGATGACTGGAGTTGTAGATGTAGATGACTGGAGGTGTAGATGACTGGTGGTGTAGATGTAGATGGCTGGAGGCATAGGTGACTGGAGGTATAGATATAGATGACTGGAGGTGTAGATGACTGGAGGCATAGATGACTGGAGGTGTAGATGTTGATGATTGAAGGTGTACATGTAAATGACTGGCAGTGTAGATGACTGGAGATGTAAATGACTGGAGGCATGGATAACTGGAGTTGTAGATGTAGCTGACTGGAGGTGTAGTTGACTGGGGATGTAGATAACTGGAGCTATAGATGTCTGGAGATGTAGATGACTGAAGGTGTAGATGTAGATGATTGGATGTGTAGATGAATAAAGGTTGATGACTTGAGTTGCAGATGGAAACACCCAAAGGTGAATGACACTCAACGCTCCAGAGTAATATTTCCGTCCACTTGACTCTGCTGTGCACTGATTCAGTTGGCGGCTTTTTGATTGCTTTATTTCCTTTTCATCATAACCTTTATACTTATATTGTTTCATTGGGGTTGAAATGAAGACAAATAGACTGTGCACTTCGCAATGTGCAGTTGCACTCTACAAGTGCAGTTGCTCCAGAGCTTAGTAAATGAGGTAAAGCCTAACTTTGCAAAGAATACCCAATTATGTGCAAGGAAAATTAAAAAACAGCATTTTTTTCTTGCACATGGTTGGATGATGGAAGTCAGCAGAGCTTCTGCTTTTTTTCTACACTCTAGAGCACGAGGTGTCAAACTAGTGGTCCTCCAGCTGTTGACAAACTAAAAGTCCCATGAGGCATTGCAAGACTGACAGTCACAAGTATGACTCCCAAAGGCAGAGGCATGATGGGACTTGTAGTTTTGCAACAGCTGGAGGGCCGTCAGTTTGACACCCGTGCTCTAGAATAACTGTTCTTGCGTGTACAGTCTACTTGCCTTTAGTAATTCTCCCCAAGTGTGTCCTAAGCCCTACTCCTTACAAGGCATAGTTTCCATACACTGCACTGATGATGGAAAATAGCCTATTAGTATATTTGTACCAGGGGCGAACTGACAACTCATGGGGCCCCCGAGCAATAGGGGATCATGGGGCCCCTGTATCCTTGCCCAAACTCAAAAAAGCCTATGAAAAAGGTACCAGGGGCATCTCATGGGGCCCCCTACTGACCCCGGGCCCTTGGGCACTGCCCGAGTTTCCAGATGGTCAGTCCGCTCCTGGTTTGTACTATACACCAGCAATTCTGATTGTGCATCAAGCTGATGGGACATAAAGGAATGATTAGCATGGCCCCGCCCCTTGCCTTGAAATGTGGAATACTCTGCCTATATTTGGGATACGCGATGAGATATGTGAATAGTTTCTTTTTTTGAATACGTATTTTATTGATTTTACCATTCTCAATTTTACATTCACTAAAAAAGAGAAAACATATTTACATATCTAATAAATAATGTTTTAACATATACATTAACTAATTTACATTTTCCATACCCCTTCCCCAATTCCACCTCCCCCCCCCCTCATCCTCCCCATTCCCTTTCCCCTCAACTCCCTCCCCGTTCCGCTCTCTATTATCATCTTTCCTGGGAATCTTACGCAATATTATTCTACTTTTGACTTATTTTCTAGTTTGTTTGTTTCTCCTTGTCTTTCTATTTCAGGGCGGGGCGGACTGACCTTTTGGAAACTCGGCACTGCTTGAAGGCCCGGGGTCAGTAGGGGGCCCCATGAGATGCCCCTGGTACCTTTTTCATAGGCTTTTTTGAGTTTGGGCAAGGACACAGGAACCCCATGATCCCCTATTGCCCGGGGGCCCCATGAGTTGTCAGTCTGCCCCTGTTTCAGGGTACTATATTTTGCTTTGATCTTCTATAATCCTCCCATTTTTCCCATCTCTTCCACAAGATCTCCATTCTATCCTCGTCTGTATGGTAAAGTTCCTCCATTCTGTATATCTGATCCACTTTTCCCAACCAATCTTTTATTTTTGGTGCTTCTTGTTCCTTCCAAAATTTGGGTATTAAGCCTTTTGCTGCATTTAAATAATATAATAAGCCAGAGTTTTTATATTTTTCTACTGAAAACATAGTACCATGGAAGAGACTTATCGCTGGATCTTTTGGAATTGTAATCTCAGTTATCTTCTGAATCTCCTGAATTATTTCCTCCCAATACTCTTTTATTTTAAATGTGAATAGTTTCTGTTCTAAGAAAACTTTACTCTGCTACAAAAAGATACGAAAGAGACTCAGTCGATGTGTTTATAAAACGATGTAACATTTTGTATGCGACAACAGACTCCGGATATTATGGTGAAAAGGAACATCGTTTTTTGACTTGATGAACCGATTCAACAAATGGTGGTTGGACAATTGCATTTTCCTCCCTCTGACACTGCGTTTGTCCTCGGCAGCGGCAGTGTTAAACAATTGAGTCTCCTCTTTTATTTAATGGCATCTGATTGAAGGTCTTTGTAGGGTGGAAAGAGCCAAGATTGAGAGCATCCATTTAAGATGTCACAGAACAAAGTGCGGAAGCATTAGGTAATCAGCTGATTAGGTTCTTCCATCCTAATGACAAAGAGAGAGAGAGAGAGAAATTTCTCTCCTGACAATAAAAGTGACTTCTCTATTCCGGAAAAGAGGCGGAGGAGGTTTGGTATCTGCAGAAGAGCCGGTTGTTTTATTCCAGAAGACCCAGAAGGAATGGAACACCTCTCAGGGGGTCTTCTTCCACAAGCAGGCAACCCACATTGAAGGGTCGGTCCACCCAGAATGGGTAAATCAGTGTTTGGTGGATGCTGGAAACGTAAACCATTTAACAGTCTCTTCTATCTCTTGAGGACACTTGCTGTACCAATTATGAAGGGCTCCCACCATCCCTGCACTAAGGTTCCTGGTTTGCACACCTAATGTATCCATCTTGAAGGGCCCCCACCATCCCTGCACTAAGGTCCCTGGTTTGCCCACCTAATGTATCCATCTTGAAGGGCTCCACCCATCCCTGCATTGAGGTGTCATCTCTGCACACCTGATGTACCCATCTTGAGGGTTTCCCACCATTGTTGCACTGAGGACCCAGCTCTGCACATCAGCTGTGCCTATTATAAGGCGTTACCATCATTACTACGCTCATTTCCTGCATCTTCTCACCTTATGTGCACATTACAAGGGGGACCCACCTTCTCTTCACTGAGTTCTCTGGTCTACAGAGCTATTGTGACCATTATGAGGGGTTCCCCCCATCCCTATACTAATTTCTTGGGTCTTCACGCCTCATGTGCCCATTATGAGGGGTTCCAACCATCCCTACATTAATTTTCTGGGTATTCACTCCTGCTGTGCCCATTATGAGGGGTTCCTCCATCTCTACACTAATTTCCTGGATCTTCACACATGAAGTGCCCATTGTGAGGGGTTCCCACCATCCCTTGTCCCAGGTCTGTACACCTGCTGTGCCCATTATGAGTGGTTTCTGCCATCCCTACACTACTTTCTTGGGTCTACACACCTATTGTTTCAATTATGAGGGGTTCCCCCCATCCCTACACTAATTTCCTGGGTCTTGATACCTGATGTGCCCATTATGAGGGGTCCCCCCCATCCCTACACTAATTTCCTAGATCTGTACAGATGCTGTTCCCATTATGAGGGGTTCCTCCCATCCCTACACTAATTTCCTGAGACTTCACACCTGATGTGCCCATTATGAGGGGTTCCAACCATCCCTACACTAATTTTCTGGGTATTCACTCCTGCTGTGCCCATTATGAGGGATCCTCACCATCTCTGTCCCAAGTTCCTAGGTCTGTACACCTGCTTTGTCCATTATGAGTGGTTGCTGCCATCCCTACACTAATTTCCTGGGTCTACACACCTATTGTGACAATTAAAAGGGGGTTCCCCCCATCCCTACACTAATTTTCTGGGTCTTCACACCTGATGTGCCCATTATGAGGGGTTCCCCCCATCCCTATACTAATTTCCTGGGTCTTCACACCTAATGTGCCCAGTATGAGGGGTTCCTCCATCTCTACACTAATTTCCTGGATCTTCACACATGAAGTGCCCATTACGAGGGGTTCACTCCATTCCTACACTAATTTCCTAGGTCTGTACACCTGCTGTGCCCATTATGAGTGGTTCCTGCCATCCCTACACTAATTTCCTGTGTCTACACACCTATTGTTTCAATTATGAGGGGTTCCTCCATCTCTACACTAATTTCCTGGGTCTTCATACCTGATGTGCCCATTATGAGGGGTTCCTCACATCCCTACACTAATTTCCTGAGACTTCACACCTGATGTGCCCATTATGAGGGGTCCCTACCATCCCTGTCCCAAGTTCCTAGGTCTGTACACCTGCTTTGCCCATTATGAGTGGTTTCTGCCATCCCTACACTAATTTCCTGGGTCTACACACCTATTGTGACAATTAAGAGGGGTTCCCCCCATCCATACACACATTTCCTGGGTCTACACACCTATTGTGCCCATTATGAGGGATTCCCTCCATCCCTACACTAATTTCCTGGGTCTTCACACCTGGTGTGCTCATTATTAGGGGTTCCCCCATCTCTACACTAATTTCCTGGGTCTTCACACCTGATGTGCCCATTATGAGGGGGTTACTCCATCCCTACACTAATTTCCTAGGTTTATACACCTATTTTGCCCATTATGAGGGGTCCTCCCCATCCCTACACTAATTTCCTGGGTCTTCACACCTGATGTGCCCATTATGAGGGGTTCCCCCATCTCTACACTAATTTTCTGGGTCTTCACACATGAAGGGCCCATTACGAGGGGTTCCCTCCATCCCTACAATAATTTCCTAGATCTGTACACCTGCTGTGCCCATTATGAATGGATCTTGCCATCCCTACCCTAATTTCCTGGGTCTGCATACCTGATGTGCCCATTATGAGGGGTGCCCCCCATCCCTATACTAATTTCCAAGTTCTGTACAGATGCTGTTCCCATTATGAGGGGTTCCTCCCATCCCTACACTCATTTCCTGGGTATGTACACTTGCTGTTCCCTTTACAATGGGTTTCCACCATCCCTGCACTCAGATTTGGACACTTGGTTTATCCAACATAAGGGGCTCCCACCCATCACATCTTTTTTTTTTTTTTTAATTTTTCTTGACATTAGAAGCACAGAAAAGGGTAGTAGGAATATTTTATTAGAAATGCCCAGGAGATTCGTTTCTGGACTTGAAATTGTTCACTGGAGATGAGCTGAACTGTCTTAGGTTCAGTTCAAGTAGGGCCCCTGGAACTTCAAAGACGTTTAGATACTCAACCCAATTGAAATCAATGGGGGACAAATCTTTCATGTTAAAAATGCCAATTTTCGGAACTAATAGGCAAGGGGGTGTCCAAAATTAGCATGGGGGGAGGGGGATTCCCTGGGGAATATGTACCAATACAAAAATAAAAAGATAATAAACTCTAATAAGTGATTTTTTTTAAATGCTTAAAAAGAAACATTAAAAATGGCCAATCCCTTTTATAGACCATGCCTGGGGGGGGGGAGGGGGGAGGGGGGAGGGGGGGGGCCCTAACCCTGCCTGTGAAGGGGCATCTCTGTGATGTACAGAACGTTCTGTGGCAGCACTGACATTTACAAAGGAAACAAGGGCTTAAAGTCATTGACAAATGACACGCCAATCCAGGCTTCTTTTTTTCAAGCCAAAAAGCAGCACACATACCCTTTCAAGGGGACAATTTTTGGGGGCACCTTTGGAGGGGACTGTGCTGTTGCTTTTTTTTTTTCTTTTGTTTTTTTTTTAAGAAAGAAACTGGCAAAGGAATGTCTTTTGCTGGAAAATTGAGACTGTAACTTTTTTGTCTGTTAACCACTTCATGTCTGGACACTTTCCTCACCTTCCAGTCCGGGCACTTTCCCCCCCCCTTCCAGTCCGGGCACTTTCATCCCCTTCCAGTCCGGGCACTTTCACCCCCTTCCAGTCCGGACACTTTCCCCCCTTCCAGTCCGGACACTTTCACCCCCTTCCAGTCCGGACACTTTCCCCCCTTCCAGTCCGGACACTTTCACCCCCTTCCAGTCCAGACACTTTCCCCCCTTCCAGTCCGGACACTTTCACCCCCTTCCAGTCCAGACACTTTCCCCCCTTCCAGTCCGGACACTTTCCCCCCTTCCAGTCCGGACACTTTCCCCCCTTCCAGTCCGGACACTTTCACCCCCTTCCAGTCCAGACACTTTCCCCCCTTCCAGTCCGGACACTTTCCCCCCTTCCAGTCCGGGCACTTTCACCCCCTTCCAGTCCGGACACTTTCCCCCCTTCCAGTCCGGACACTTTCCCCCCTTCCAGTCCGGACACTTTCACCCCCTTCCAGTCCGGACACTTTCCCCCCTTCCAGTCCGGACACTTTCCCCCCTTCCAGTCCGGACACTTTCACCCCCTTCCAGTCCGGACACTTTCACCCCCTTCCAGTCCGGACACTTTTCAGCTTTCAGCGCTATCACACTTTGAATGACAATTACGCGGTCATGCAACACTGCACCCATATGAATTTTTTAGCATTTTTTTGAAACAGATAAAACTCTATTTTGGTGGTATTTATTCACCACTGGGATTTTTATTTTTTTTTGCTATATAAATGAAAATGTCCAAAAATTAGAAAAAAAAGTGTTATTCTAATAAAATTTAGCAAATAAATAATCTTTCTTCATAAATCTTGGCCAAAATTTATTCAGTTATCTTTTTAGTAAAAAAAATAATAACCCAAATTAGTTTATAACCAAAAATTATAATTTTTTCCAATTTTTTTTTATATTATTATTTATGGGTTTTTTTTCTATATACTATCACCCTAGAAGTACAGGGTCACCATGGGGACACTGTACTACTTGTGGGGGGTGATGAAGATTTTTTTTTTTTTACACTGATTGCTTTTACACCTATAAAGGCTGTAAAAGCAATCATTCCTCCTTCTCTCTGGCTGCATTCTTGCAGCCATTGAGAAATACTGTGTGAGCTGTGATTGGTCGCAGCTTGTCACATGGTACAAGGCTGTTGTGAATAGCCCTGTACCATGTGACCTCATGTGATCACTGATTGGCCAATCAGGGATCACATAATTGGGACCTCACACAGAGGTCCCGTACAGCGATCAGTGTTCCTCTGTGTCTAGAGGACACAGCGGACACCGGATTGCAGTGCTGCATGCTCCCAGGGAGCGCGCACCATCCAAAATGGCGGGAGCTGTTTGTGAATGGCAACCCGCCCCTGGACTGCCACCCTCCGGCTGTTTATATACAGCGGCCGGACGGCAAGTGGTTAAGGTCACTTTTGTTGCAGCACATCCTACAACAAGAATGAAGAGAAAATTACGCAGAATGCCCCTCAAAATACATACCAGACAGTTTGAGTCCGATATGGATTTTAAAGGGGTAACACTCAAAAAAAAGCAATGTGTGAGGTACCCTGGGAAATCCATACCAGACCCTAAGCATTGGTTCACACTGATGCGAAGTGTCATGTGATTTGACCGTTCAAATCACATGATAAATCGCATCCAATAGAACCGCTCTAATTGGTGCGACTTTGGCGAAGACAGGAAAGTAGTTAGAAGAGTAGTTCCTGCACTACTTTTGCCAATTTGGGGATCGCCTTGCATAGACATCTGTGAATGAAGTCGCACCCGAAGTCGCACTGCCATCGACTTTTAAATCGTGTAAAGTGAAGTCGCACAATTTGAAAGTCGGATCTGGTGTGAACCAAAGCTTAATCTGAACATACAGCCTGACCGACCAAGAAAGGAGGGGAGGGAAATACAGACAGACAGACAGACAGACGGACAGACGGACGGACGGACGGACGGATAGATGGATAATAGATGGATAGATAATAGATGGATAGATAATAGATGGATAGATAGATAGATAGATAGATAGATAGATAGATAGATAGATAGATAGATAGATAGATAGATAGATAATAGATAGATAATAGATAGATAGATAGATAGATAGATAGATAGATAGATAGATAGATAGATAGATAGATAATAGATAGATAATAGATAGATAATAGATAGATAATAGATAGATAGATAGATAGATAATAGATAGATAATAGATAGATAGATAGATAATAGATAATAGATAGATAGATGATAGATAATAGATAGATAATAGATAGATAGATAGATAGATAGATAATAGATGATAGATAATAGATAGATAGATAATAGATAGATAGATAGATAATAGATAGATAGATAGATAGATAATAGATAATAGATAGATAGATGATAGATAATAGATAGATAGATAGATAGATAATAGATGATAGATAATAGATAGATAGATAATAGATAGATGATAGATACTAGATAGATAATAGATAGATAGATAGATAGATAGATAGATAGATAATAGATGATAGATAATAGATAGATAGATAATAGATAGATGATAGATACTAGATAGATAATAGATAGATAGATAGATAGATAGATAATAGATAGATAATAGATAGATAGATAGATAGATAATAGATAGATAGATAATAGATAGATAGATAGATAGATAGATAATAGATGGATAGATAGATGGATGGATGGATGGATAGAGCGATGGATGGATAGAGCGATGGATGGATAGATAGATGGGTGGATGGATGGATGCTGACTCTCCCCTATACACTGTAACAATCCTCCGTTGAATCTCTCTCCTCTCACTGGCCTCTACACCCGCAATCCCTGATCTCTGGTTGCACAAACCTCCTGCAGTAATTGTATCATTTATCCTCCAATATTGTGGAAATTCCAGACTTTGAGAGACAGTTAAACGTAATCCTCCAGAGGACACATAACTGAGGCCAGATGGACGGATGTTTTTTTTTTTATTATTATGTTTTTATTTTACTAGCGCTGCCTAATAAATGTTTTTTTTTTTTTAAAATGAGCTCGCAGCCCACGCCTCTCGCTCCGGCTGATCCCGTATAGATTACAGTCACCGGTTTCAGCAATGACACGCCCTATAAACCCGCCATCAGATCATCACGGCTGGCGAGCCTCGGCGGTGGAATTCATTATTTAGATGCCTTCGTCCTTACGTCGGAGGAACTCAAGCTCGGTATTTTTTTGAATTGACTTTTTTTTTCCCGTTTTTTTTTTATAGATTAGTCATAAAAATGCCTCCACCTAAGACAAAAGCAGCGCTTGGCAATCTTTTCTTCAAGTGCATTTGGTTTGAATTGCAGCCAAGAAGCGTCGGGTCCAAAGCTTTTAAGTTGACAATAACTATCGGCGTACAATGGCTGAAGCTGAGCTCGGGGATTGGAGGGAACGATGAGGAATTGTTAATGGTCCTCGCACTTTCTATTCATCGTTTCCGACTCTCTCCCTGACCGGAGCGCGCGGCTCTCTGCCTTCTGTACTTAAAGAAATTAAAAAGAAGTGAAACCAATTACACATCTTTCCGAGCTGTCATCCCGTCCCTCAAACCCAAACTACACCTCCGACAAAAAGGCTTTTTACTGGCTTTTAAATCCCTAATTGATAACAGCTTGTCTCCGTCTTCTGGTGCAGCACAAAGAAAGTTTTCTGGAGATATTCGTGAATCCGAAGCCGCTTGGATTTGCCAACTGTCCATTATTTCCAGGCGAAAGTGTTCCATAATCTTCACCCAGAAACTTTTCATTTTTACGTTTTTTTTTTTTTTTTTCTGTCTGTGTTGTCTCTTATGCCGGCCATACATGGGTCAAAACTCGACTGATTTTTTTTTATATTATTATTATTTTTTTTTTTTTTTTTTTTTACAAACTGTCACCCTAGCAGTACAGTGTCACTGTACTACTTGTGGGGGGGTGATGAAGATTTTTTTTTTTATTTTTTACACTGCCATAAAGGCTGTAAAAGCAATCATTTCTCCTTCTCTTTTTAGTAAAAAAAATAAATAAATAACCCAAATTAGTTTATAACCAAAAATTATAATTTTTTACAATTTATTTTTTACATTTTTATTTTTAATGTTATTATTTATGTTTTTTTTTTTTTTTTACAAACTGTCACCCTAGCAGTACAGTGTCACTGTACTATTTGTGGGGGGTGATGAAGATTTTTTTTTTTTTACACTGATTGATTTTACACCCATAAAGGCTGTAAAAGCAATCATTCCTCCTTCTCTGTTTTTAGTAAAAAAATAACCCAAATTATTTTATAACCAAAAATTATATTTTTTTACAATTTATTTTTTACATTTTTCTTTTATTTTTTATGTTATTATTATTTTTTTTTTTTTACAAACTGTCACCCTAGCAGTACAGTGTCACTGTACTACTTGTGGGGGGTGATGAAGATTTTTTTTTTTTTTACACTGATTGGTTTTACACCCATAAAGGCTGTAAAAGCAATCATTTCTCCTTCTCTCTTTTTAGTAAAAAAAATAAATAAATAACCCAAATTAGTTTATAACCAAAAATTATAATTTTTTACAATTTATTTTTTACATTTTTATTTTTAATGTTATTATTTATGTTTTTGTTTTTTTTTTTACAAACTGTCACCCTAGCAGTACAGTGTCACTGTACTACTTGTGGGGGTGATGAAGATTTTTTTTTTTTTACACTGATTGATTTTACACCCATAAAGGCTGTAAAAGCAATCATTCCTCCTTCTCTGTTTTTAGTAAAAAAATAACCCAAATTATTTTATAACCAAAAATTATATTTTTTTACAATTTATTTTTTATATTTTTCTTTTATTTTTTATGTTATTATTATTATTTTTTTTTTTACAAACTGTCACCCTAGCAGTAGTGTCACTGTACTACTTGTGGGGGGTGATGAAGATTTTTTTTTTTTACACTGATTGATTTTACACCCATAAAGGCTGTAAAAGAAATCATTCCTCATTCTCTGTTTTTAGTAAAAAAAAAAATAACCCAAATTAGTTTATAACCAAAAATTATAATTTTTTACAATTTATTTTTTACATTTTTATTTTTAATGTTATTATTTATGTTTGTTTTTTTTTTTACAAACTGTCACCCTAGCAGTACAGTGTCACTGTACTACTTGTGGGGGGTGATGAAGATTTTTTTTTTTTTACACTGATTGATTTTACACCCATAAAGGCTGTAAAAGCAATCATTCCTCATTCTCTCTTTTTAGTAAAAAAAATAAATAACCCAAATTAGTTTATAACCAAAAATTATAATTTTTTACAATTTATTTTTTACATTTTTATTTTTAATGTTATTATTTATTCTCCTCTCTTTTTAGTAAAAAAAAAAAAAAATAACCCAAATTAGTTTATAACCAAAAATTATAATTTTTTACAATTTATTTTTTACATTTTTATTTTTATTTTTTATGTTATTATTTATGTTTTTTTTTTTTTTACAAACTGTCACCCTAGCAGTACAGTGTCACTGTACTACTTGTGGGGGGTGATGAAGATTTTTTTTTTTTTTACACTGATTGGTTTTACACCCATAAAGGCTGTAAAAGCAATCATTCCTCCTTCTCTGTTTTTAGTAAAAAAATAACCCAAATTATTTTATAACCAAAAATTATATTTTTTTACAATTTATTTTTTACATTTTTCTTTTATTTTTTATGTTATTATTATTATTTTTTTTTTTTACAAACTGTCACCCTAGCAGTACAGTGTCACTGTACTACTTGTGGGGGGTGATGAAGATTTTTTTTTTATTTTACACTGATTGGTTTTACACCCATAAAGGCTGTAAAAGCAATCATTTCTCCTTCTCTCTTTTTAGTAAAAAAAATAAATAAATAACCCAAATTAGTTTATAACCAAAAATTATAATTTTTTACAATTTATTTTTTACATTTTTATTTTTAATGTTATTATTTATTCTCCTTCTCTCTTTTTAGTAAAAAAAAAAAAAATAACCCAAATTAGTTTATAACCAAAAATTATAATTTTTTACAATTTATTTTTTACATTTTTCTTTTATTTTTTATGTTATTATTATTATTATTTTTTTTTTTACAAACTGTCACCCTAGCAGTACAGTGTCACTGTACTACTTGTGGGGGGTGATGAAGATTTTTTTTTTTTTTTACACTGGTTTTACACCCATAAAGGCTGTAAAAGCAATCATTTCTCCTTCTCTCTTTTTAGTTAAAAAAAATAAATAAATAACCCAAATTAGTTTATAACCAAAAATTATAATTTTTTACAAGTTATTTTTTACATTTTTATTTTTAATGTTATTATTTATTCTCCTTCTCTCTTTTTAGTAAAAAAAAAAAAAATAACCCAAATTAGTTTATAACCAAAAATTATAATTTTTTTACAATTTACTTTTTACACTTTTATTTTTATTTTTTATGTTATGATTTATGTTTTTTTTTTTACAAACTGTCACCCTAGCAGTACAGTGTCACTGTACTACTTGTGGGGGGTGATGAAGATTTTTTTTTTTTTACACTGATTGATTTTACACCCATAAAGGCTGTAAAAGCAATCATTCCTCCTTCTCTGTTTTTAGTAAAAAAATAACCCAAATTATTTTATAACCAAAAATTATATTTTTTTACAATTTATTTTTTACATTTTTCTTTTATTTTTTATGTTATTATTTTATTTTTTTTTTTTACAAACTGTCACCCTAGCAGTACAGTGTCACTGTACTACTTGTGGGGGGTGATGAAGATTTTTTTTTTTTTTTACACTGATTGGTTTTACACCCATAAAGGCTGTAAAAGCAATCATTTCTCCTTCTCTCTTTTTAGTAAAAAAAATAAATAAATAACCCAAATTAGTTTATAACCAAAAATTATAATTTTTTACAATTTATTTTTTACATTTTTATTTTTAATGTTATTATTTATTCTCCTTCTCTCTTTTTAGTAAAAAAAAAAAAATAACCCAAATTAGTTTATAACCAAAAATTATAATTTTTTTACAATTTACTTTTTACACTTTTATTTTTATTTTTTATGTTATGATTTATGTTTTTTTTTTTTACAAACTGTCACCCTAGCAGTACAGTGTCACTGTACTACTTGTGGGGGGTGATGAAGATTTTTTTTTTTTTTTTTTTTTTTTTTTTTTACACTGATTGGTTTTACACCCATAAAGGCTGTAAAAGCAATCATTCCTCCTTCTCTCTTTTTAGTAAAAAAAAAAAAAATAACCCAAATTAGTTTATAACCAAAAATTATATTTTTTTTGGTTTTGACCATTTGGAGACCATTTTGGGCACTGCCCAAGGGCCCAGGGTCAGTAGGGGGCCCCATGAGATGCCCCTGGTACCTTTTTCATAGGCGTTTTTGAGTTTGGGCAAGGACACAGGGGGCCCATGATCTCCTATTGCCCGGGGGCCCCATGAGTTGTCAGTCCCCCCCTGCCCTGAACTCTCCCTAATGTTCTCCTCTGTGTCCATGTACACATCGTCGTTTACAGTTGTTTACAGGCAGTCGAGTTTACAGTCATTTTTGTGAATGCACCAAACTTGCATTCAGGAGTAGATTTTATCTGCGTTTCAAACGCCAAACGGTTGTAAATGCAGCTAACCGCGTTTATAAGCGTTTTCGGTTGGAAATTTTTTTTTAAATCTTACATTTCTAGATGCTGTCCAGAACCTTTTTTCATCATGAAAAATGCATGCAAAACGTTTTCCCGATACAAATAGACCCGGAACACCATGCTTTGAGGTTTCGCATGAAAGAAAATCTGTTAGACGCTGCTGCAATAATTTCTACACAGAAATGAGCCGGAACATCCAAACACCACACAAAAAACAGGTAATCTCAACAAACTGCTCTCTCTGCTTCTGCTCTCTCTATTTCTCTCAAAATGTCTGAAGTAGTTAATTTTTTACTGTTTTTCAGTGCATTCTGGGCATTTTAGAAGGTCTCCTGAGGTTATTCCAGTCCGGACACTTTCCCCCCCTTCCAGTCCGGACACTTTCCCCCCCTTCCAGTCCGGACACTTTCCCCCCCTTCCAGTCCAGACACTTTCCCCCCCTTCCAGTCCGGACACTATCACCCCCTTCCAGTCCGGACGCTTTCCCCCCCCTTCCAGTCTGGACACTTTCCCCCCCTTCCAGTCCGGACACTTTCCCCCCCTTCCAGTCCGGACACTATCACCCCCTTCCAGTCCAGACACTTTCACCCCCTTCCAGTCCGGACACTATTACCCCCTTCCAGTCCGGACACTTTCCCCCCCCTTCCAGTCCAGACACTTTCACCCCCTTCCAGTCCGGACACTATCACCCCCTTCCAGTCCGGACACTTTCCCCCCTTCCAGTCCGGACACTTTCCCCCCTTCCAGTCCGGACACTTTCCCCCTCTTCCAGTCCGGACACTTTCCCCCCCTTCCAGTCTGGACACTTTCCCCCCCTTCCAGTCTGGACACTATCACCCCCCTTCCAGTCCGGACACTTTCACCCCCTTCCAGTCCGGACACTATCACCTCCTTCCAGTCCGGACACTTTCCCCCCCTTCCAGTCCGGACACTATCACCTCCTTCCAGTCCGGACACTTTCCCCCCCCTTCCAGTCCGGACACTTTCACCCCCTTCCAGTCCAGACACTTTCCCGCCCTTCCAGTCCGGACACTTTCCCCCCCCTTCCAGTCCGGACACTTTCCCCCCCTTCCAGTCTGGACGCTTTCCCGCCCTTCCAGTCCAGACACTTTCCCCCCCTTCCAGTCCGGACGCTTTCCCCCCTTCCAGTCCGGACACTTTCCCCCCCCCTTCCAGTCCGGACACTTTCACCCCCTTCCAGTCCGGACACTTTCCCGCCCTTCCAGTCCGGACACTTTCCCCCCCTTCCAGTCCGGACACTTTTCCCCCCTTCCAGTCCGGACACTTCCCCCCTTTCCAGTCCGGACGCTTTCCCCCCCTTCCAGTCCGGACACTTTCCCCCCCTTCCAGTCCGGACGCTTTCACCCCCTTCCAGTCCGGACATTTCTCCCCCCCTTCCAGTCCGGACACTGTCCCCCCCTTCCAGTCCGGACACTTTCCCCCCCTTCCAGTCCGGACGCTTTCACCCCCTTCCAGTCCGGACGCTTTCACCCCCTTCCAGTCCGGACACTTTCCCCGCCTTCCAGTCCGGACACTTTCCCCCCTTCCAGTCCGGACACTTTCACCCCCTTCCAGTCCGGACACTTTCACCCCCTTCCTGTCCAGGGCAATTTTCAGCTTTCAGCGCTATCACACTTTGAATGACAATTGCGCGGTCATGCAACACTGCACCCATATGAATTTTTTAGCATTTTTTTGAGACAGATAAAGTTTTATTTTGGTAGTATTTATTCACCGCTGGGATTTTTATTTTTTTTTCTTTTATGTAAATGAAAAAGTCCAAAAATGTTTTTAAAAAAGTGATTTTCTTATAAAATTTTGTAAATAAATAATATTTCATCATAAATCTTGGCCAAAATGTATTCCATTATCTTTTTAGTTAAAAAAAATAACCCAAATTAGTTTATAACCAAAAATTATAATTTTTAAACTTTTTCTTTACATTTTTATTTATTTATTTCTATATTATTATTTATGTGGGTTTTTTTTTTTTTTACATACTGTCACCCTAGCAGTACAGTGTCACCATACTTGAGGGGGGTGATGAAGATTTTTTTTTTCTTTTTTTTTTACACTGATTGCTTTTACACCCATAAAGGCTGTAAAAGCAATCATTTATCCTTCTCTCTGGTTGCATTCTTGCAGCCATTGAGAAATACTGTGTGAGCTGTGATTGGTCACAACTTGTCACATCGTACAAGGCTGTTGTGAATAGCCCTGTACCATGTGACCTCTGTGATCATTCACAGATTTCACACGTAGTAAGCAATGATGTCAGAAGTGACATCTTGCTTACTACTCTGGCCAATCAGTGACCCCATGATCCGGACCTCGCACAGAGGTCCCATACGATGATCGGTGTTGCACTGTGTCCGGAGGACACAGCGGGCACCGGATCGCGGTGCTGAGCACTCCCACGGCATTTATAAACGTCCAACCGACCCTGCACTGCCACTGTCTGGCCATTTATATACAACAGCCGGACGGGAAGTGGTTAAAAAACGCTTCTAAATGCAAACGCTCATAAACGCGGTATGCAAACGCGGCTAAACAGACGTTTTTTAACCTACGTTTTCCAGCAGTCGGTTTCCATCGGTCAGAAGTGTCCCGTGTACATGGGGCCTAAGGGTGAAGTTACACTACATAACCCATGGGCAATCACCAAGAATGGGAGGATATAAAAGTGTCGCACTACCCCCTTAGAAGTTGCTGAGTTTTGGGTCCCCCTATAGTCCTGCACAGCCAGCCAACACACATTTCCTTCAACACTTGCACACTGGAGACAATAAACAGTCCTTGAGCTTGTTTTTCTTATAGTTTTTTTTTTTTAAATTGGATTTTTATAGAAATGTTATCAATTTTCCAACATACAGTTAGTAGTGTGTGATAAGGAAATAGAACGATACATGCCGTACAGGTTGTACATATGACATAGAAATAGAAACAGTTTCAAATCCAAGGACAAGGCAAAAATTAATGCTGACTCAAAATTAACACCTTATGACGCCCAGTTTTGACAGGGCGTCATATGACGCCCAGTCACAATGGCGAGTGTCGCACCCGGCCCTCAATCTGCTATAGGCCGGGCGGGACACTTGCCGTTGTGACTGGGCGTCATATGACCTCCTGTCGAAACAAGCCTCTCACACGGTCACGGGGCCATGCAGTGGCTCGAACTGTCACTGGCCTCAGGACACAGCCAATGGCATATCACTATACCGGCCCATTGCCAGTGTCATGTGACCGCTGTGACCAATCACAGAAGATCACATGTCCATTGTATACAATGGATGGCTTACTGTCATGACCTCCATTGTATACAATGGAGTTGTAAACTGTGATCGGTCAAGGCAATCACATGATACAGACAGGGCCAATCACAGCCCATCTGTAACATGTGATCAGCTTTTCCCAATCACAGCTAATCACAACAAAAGACCGAATTAATCAGTTTCATGACTGGACTTCATATGACGTCGTGTCAAAACAAGCCGCTCACGCGGTCGCGGGGCCGCGCAGTGCCACCATCTCTCACCGGCTGTATCCTCAGCACACAGCCAATGGCATATCACTATACCGGCCCATTGCCAGTGTCATGTGACCGCTGTGACCAATCACAGAAGATCACATGTCCATTGTATACAATGGATGGCTTCCAGTCAGGGGCGGACTGACCATTGGAACACTCGGGCAGTAGCGGGCCCCATGAAATGCCCCTGGTACCTTTTTATAGGCTTTTTTTGAATGTGAGCAAGGACATAGGGGCCCCACGATCCCCTATTGCCCGGGGGCCCCATGAGTTGTCAGTCCGCCCCTGCTTTCAGTCATGCCATCCATTTTATACAATTATGTTTTTAGCTGTGACTGGTCAAGGCAGTCACATGATACAGACAGGGCCAATCACAGTCCATCTGTATCATGTGATCAGCTTTGCCCAATCCCAGCTAATCACAACAAAAGACTGAATGAATCAGTTTCATTCAGTAACAATGATTGCAGGTATGAAATACATCAGTATTAGCAATCATAATGTGTTAAAAAAATAAAAATCCCGATCACTTGCCCGGAGTAGTTCAATGTTACTAAGGTAACATCGTATCGCTTTGGTCGCAGTGTGCTGAAAAATAAAATAGTTAAGAAATTAAAAAAATAATAGAAACATTTGAAAAAAAAAAATACAAATTCAATTATTGTTATTTTCACCAAAGAAATGTAGCAGAATACATTTTGACCCAAATTTCTTTTTTTTTTTTATTATAAATATTTATTAATTTTTCAACCAAGTAAAAATCACAATCACTTTCTCCTTTAACAAAAGGAAAAGAAAAAAGAGACTTAAAATGAATATCTTCCTACTGACTGTCAGGGCAGGGGCCGAGGAACGGACAGGCAGGCCTAACAATGCAACGCACTGGCTGACGGCAACCACCACCCACAGACCGAAGTCCCTCAGGGCGCGGAGTCTAAGTCCCAGGCTGCCCTTCACCAGGGCCCCTGATGGTGGGGTTGGACTTGACGCAGCCAGGAACCAGGTCGCGGCCCCCGAGACACCTCACCTGCGGTAATGGCCGCCGCCAATGGCATGTAGCTGGTGGAAGAGACAAAAGAGTAGTCAGACAAGCCGGGTCAACAATAACAGGACAAACCAGTACAGGACAGCAGACGAGAATCACAGGTCACGAGCCGGGTTCAGCAACAGAGGGTCAGATCAAAGGAGAATACAAAGAATAGTCGAGTCACAAGCCGAATCAGATACCAGGAGAGTCACGAGAGTCAGAACAGAGTAATAGCGACACAAAGACACAAGACACAAGTGCAAAGAGCATGTGCGGGCCACAGGCTTATATGTCATCAGCCACACCCCTCTGGGGGATGGACCACAGAGACCTGAAGGCATAAAAGGATTCCCACCATGCACAGCAGAATCCAAGATGGACGCCAGCACATGGAGTAACATAACCTCAGGGAAAAGGTAGGACCTTGACACTGACATAGTTTATCTATTTTCCGCATCTCCAACCACCCCTATCCCTTCTCCTCCCGACCCCCGCCCTCGGAACCCCCCCCCATCCCACTCTGCATTTCTCTTCTAACCCAAAAGACTATTTCTACAATCCATATTTGTTTCAAGGGATATAAATCATCATATGTTTCACTTTTTCTCTATACTCTTCCCATTTTTTCCACTTTATATAATACTTCTCCATCTTATCTATATGTGTATAATACAATCTTTCCAACCCACAAATCTGATTCGTTCTGACCATCCAATCCTCTTCTGTCGGCACCTCCCTTTGTTTCCAGTACCCAGGTATCAAACTTTTCGCTGCGCTTAGGAAATGCCAAATCCCTGAGTCCTTGTATGACCTCACTGAAAGCTCGGTGATATGGAGAAGACAGAACTCTGGATCCAATCTAATGTCGATCTCAGTAATTTTTCTTACTAAATAAATAATTTTATTCCAAAACACCTGTATCTTTGAACACTCCCACCCAGGGGCGGACTGACAACTCATGGGGCCCCCGGGCAATAGGGGATCATGGGGTCCCTGTGTCCTTGCCCAAACTCAAAAAAGCCTATGAAAAAGGTACCAGGGGCTTCTCATGGGGCCCCCTACTGACCCCGGGCCCTCGGGCGGTGCCCGAGTTTTGAAATGGTCAGTCCGCCCCTGCTCCCACCATATGTGATATGTTGTACCCGCTTCTCCGCACCCTCTCCAACACAGCGGTGAATTCTCCCCATTCAATTTGTGTTCCACATTCGGTGTGATGTGCCATCTAACTAAACACTTGTAGTTCAACTCCACTTCCCGCATGCTAAAATTTTCGTGTATTAATCTAAACATTTTCCTCTGCTGCTCCTCATCTATTTCCCCTTGACCTAAATTTCTGAAGAAATTTTATTTATTTGCTAAATTTTATAACAGAAACGAAGAAAAGTGCATTTTTTTCAAACGTTTCAGGTGTTTTATGTTTATTTTAAGCAAAAAATAAAAAACTCAGTGGTGATTAACCGCTTGCCGCCCTGCCAATGCATATATACGTGTGCAGGGCGGCACTGGGGCGCAAAAGCACGTTTTAAAACGGGCTCCGCCCTCCCGACATTTTCGCCGGCAGGGGGCGCATGCGCTCCCGCCGACCCGCGGGTGACACCATTTGATCCCGGAGGGATCAATCATTAGATTTCAGCCAGTGATGTCTGGCTGAAATCAGATGATCGGTCCCTGTCCTATCCTGTCCTGTGTTGACATTTACACAGGACAGGATATGATGTCATTCTTCTCTGCCTGGACACATTCCGTTCCAGACAGAGAAGAAGACATCCAAACAGTGAGTAAAACAACACATACCCACAGTTAGAACACTCTAGGACACATTTAACCCCCTGATCGCCCCCCCCAGTTAACCCCTTCACTGCCCTGTCACCAGTGTCACTGATCAGTGAACTGATTTTTACTGATCACTGTATCAGTGTCGCTGGCCCCTCCCAGATAGCGCCAGATTGCCCACCAGTACACCAGTAATACCATTTAACCCTTTGATCGCCCCCCACCCCCACCCACCCCTAGTTAACCCCTTCACTGCCCTGTCACCAGTGTCATTGATTACAGTGAACAGATTTTTACTGATCACTGTATCAGTGTCGCTGGAGACTTCCGATAGTGTTAGCGCCCCTCCCAGATAGCGCCAGATTGCCCGATAATACACCAGTAATCCCATCTAACCCCTTGTTTGCCCCCCCCCCCCCGAGTTAACCCCTTCACTGCCCTGTCACCAGTGTCACTGATCAGTGAACCGATTTTTTCTGATCACTGTATCGGTGTCGCTGGCGACTTCCGATAGTGGTAGCGCCCCTCCCAGAGAGCGCCAGTTTGCCCGCCAGTACCCCAGTAATCCCATTTAACCCCTTGATCGCCCCCCCCCCCAGTTAACCCCTTCACTGCCCTGTCACCAGTGTCATTGATTACAGTGAACAGATTTTTATTGATCACTGTATCAGTGTCACTGGTGACTTCCGATAGTGTTAGCGCCCCTCCCAGATAGCGCCAGTTTTCCCGCTAATGCACGGGATTTTTTTTACCACAACATGGAGCAGAATACATTTTGGCTTAAATTTATGACTAACTTTGAGTTTACAATATATTTTTTTATAGCTGAAAGTAGAAAATATTGTTTTTTTTTCAAAATTTTCATGTTTTTTTTGTTTGTAGCGCAAAAAATAAAAAGCGCACAGGTGATAACATACCACCAAAAGAAATCTCTATTTGTGTGAAAAAAAGGACGTAAATTTTGTTTGGGTACAGCAATTGCATGACCGCGCAATTATCATTTGAATTAGTGTAGTGCCAAACAGCAAAAAAAGGCATGGTTATTAAGGGGGGTAAATCCTCAGGAGCTCAAGTGGTTAAATACCACCAAAAGAAAGCTCTATTTGTGTGAAAAAAATGGTAAAAATTTCATATGGGTACAGTGTTGCACGACCGCGCAATTGTCATTCAAAGTGGGACAGCGCTGAAAGCTGAAAATTGGCCTGGGCAGGAAGGGGGTAGAAGTGCCCTGTAGGCAGGAAGGGGGTATAAGTGCCCTGTAGGCACGGAGGGGGTAGAAGTGCCCTGTAGGCAGGAAGGGGGTAGAAGTGCCCGGTAGGCAGGAAGGGGGTAGAAGTGCCCGGTAGGCAGGAAGGGGGTATAAGTGCCCTGTAGGCACGGAGGGGGTAGAAGTGCCCTGTAGGCAGGAAGGGGGTAGAAGTGCCCGGTAGGCAGGAAGGGGGTAGAAGTGCCCTGTAGGCAGGAAGGGGGTAGAAGTGCGCTGTAGGCAGGAAGGGGGTAGAAGTGCCCTGTAGGCAGGAAGGGGGTAGAAGTGTCCTGTAGGCAGGAAGGGGGTAGAAGTGTCTTGTAGGCAGGAAGGGGGTAGAAGTGTCCTGTAGGCAGGAAGGGGGTAGAAGTGCCGGTAGGCAGGAAGGGGGTAGAAGTGCCCTGTAGGCAGGAAGGGGGTAGAAGTGCCCGGTATTGAAATGGTTAAGTGCACCACTTGGGGTCTGAATTGTAGATTTCACCCCAGGGGTGGACTGACCATTTGGGAACTTGGGGACCGCCCGGGGTCAGTAGGGGGCCCCATGAGATGCCCCTGGTACCTTTTTCATAGGCTTTTTTGAGTTTGGGCAAGGACACAGGGTCCCCATGATCCCCTATTGCCCGGGGGCCCCAGGAGTTGTCAGTCCGCCCCTGGTTCACCCTTAAATAAAAAAAAAAACAGGGGTATAGAGAGATAGCCTATTACTTTCATAGCGGGATTGTTCATACCATTCAGCCCAGCATTTCCAATTTTTATCAAAGGAAGACCAAGAGGCTGATCTAATGGCTAGTAGTCTTTCGTACTGATAATTAAGGCTGCCTTGTACTAGAACCTCTGAGAGGTCAGGAGCTCGTTCATCTCTCCAGTGTCTAGCGTTGATTAATTTAGATGCTATTACTATGTGAGTGAGTACAATACGATGAACTGTTGGGTATTGATCTATACCCAGATGTAGAATCGCTAGTGCTGGAGCTGGGGGTGAGAATACCCCAGCGATCTCGGCGATGATACTAACTATTTTCTTCCAATAACTGGTCAAGTTTTTAAAGTTCCAAAATATATGATAGATGGACCCATTGTGCTCGAATTGTGTCCAGGGATACAATTTTGCTGATTGAGACGGGGTTCTGTACCACCTGGTTATTATGTTCTGAGTGAGTTCCCAATGATCAATACGGTGAGATGCTATGTAATTGTACTTCAGCGCTACGGCCCATTGGTTAGGTGTGAGCACATCATTCAGATCTGTCTCCCATAGTAGCATTGGTGGGGATTTAGAGAGTTTTTGTTTATAATGGAGTGTATTTTACAGTAAGGAGCAGGGGCGGACTGACAACTCATGGGGCCCCCGGGCAATAGGGGATCATGGGGCCCCTGTGTCCTTGCCCAAACTCAAAAAAGCCTATGAAAAAGGTACCAGGGGCATCTCATGGGGCCCCCTACTGACCCCAGGCCCTCGGGCAGTGCCCAAGTTTCCAAATGGTCAGTCCACCCCTGGTAAGGAGATACCTTTATTATTTTTAGATTTGCCCGTTGAGAATGTCCAAATCTGGGGGTTTAAATCTTCTCCATCATAGACCAACACCACCATCAGTCCCTCCCCTCATGCCAGGGTACGAGGTGTCATCCTAGACTCCAATCTGTCCTTCCAGCCCCAGGTCCATTCGCTGACAAACTCATGTAAGCTTCACCTCCGCAACATCTCCAAGATACGTCCGTTCCTAACCTCGGAAACCACTAAACAACTCATTCACTCCCTTGTTATATCACAACTTGACTATTGTAACTCCCTCCTCATCGGCTTACCTCTCCGCAGGCTATCCCCGCTTCAGTCTATCTTGAATGCTGCGGCCAGACTCATCCACCTTACTAACCGCTCCGTATTTGCCACCCCCCTCTGCCAATCCCTCCACTGGATTCCGATTGCCCAACGGATAAAATTCAAAATGCTAACATTGACATATAAACAGGGGCGGACTGACTATTTGTAAACCCGGGCACTGCCCGAGGGCCCGGGGTCAGTTGGGGGCCCCATGAGATGCCCCTGGTACCTTTTTCATAGGCTTTTTTGAGTTTGGGCAAGGACACAGGGGCCCCATGATCCCCTATTGCCCGGGGGCCCCAGGAGTTGTCAGTCCGCCCCTACGTATAAAGCTGCTCATAATACTGCCCCAAACTATATCACCAATCAGGTATCCAAATACCACCCAAAACGTACTCTCCGCTCCTCACAAGACCTCCTAGTCTCTAGTTCCCTGGTCTCCTCCTCCCATGCTCATCTCCAGGACTTCTCCAGGGCTTCCCCCATCCTCTGGAAAACCCTATCCCAATCCATCAGACTATCACCTACTCTGCTCACCTTTAGGCACACTCTGAAAACCTATCTCTTCAGGGAAGCCTACCCCGCCCTCAGCTAATTACTGAACCCCTCCACTCTTCCTACCACTCCATCCCCCACAGCTATTTCCTCCTGTACCACTATCCCCTCCCTCCTAGATTGTAAGCTCCAAGGAGCAGGGCCCTCAAAACCCCTCGTGTATTGAATCATATTCTTACTGTACTGTCTCCCTTTATAATGTACAGCGCTAAGCAAACTGTTGGCGCTATATAAATCCTGTATAATAATAATATATAGAAGGTGGTGGGTATTTGGAGTGGAAGGAAACTATGCGTGTATACATAAATTGGCATGCCTTAGAAAGGTTATAATGATTTGCTAGTAAGTCAAAAAATATGAGGGTATCTTGCCGCACTATTAATATTATTATACAGGATTTATATATTATTATTATACAGGATTTATATATTATTATTATACAGGATTTATGGCGCCAACAGTTTGCTCAGCACTTTACAATATAACGGGAGACAATACAGCAACAATACAGTTCAATACAAGAGGGATAGGAGGGCCCTGATCTTGGGAGCTTACAATCTAGGAGGGAGGGGCTAGTGGTATGAAAGGTAGTAACTGTGGTGGATGGACTGGTAGGAGGAGTAGAAGATCCCATTATTAGCTGAGGGCAGAATAGGCTTCCCTGATGAGAGAGGTTTTCAGAGATTGCCTAAAAGTGAGCAGAGTAGGCAATAGACTGATAAATTGGGGTAGAGAGTTCCAGAGGATGGGGGAAGCTCTGGAGAAGTCCTGGAGATGAGCATGGGAGAAGGAGACAAGGGAGCTAGAGAGCAGGAGGTTGTGCGAGGAGCAGAGAGTACGTTTTGGGTGATATTTGGAGACAAGATCGGTGATGTAATTTGGGGCAGAGTTATAAATGGCTTTATATGTTATTTTTAATGCTTTGAATTTTATCCATTGGGCAATGGGAGGACAGTGGAGGGATTGGCAGAGAGGGGTGGAGGACACAGAGTGGAGTCCAGTGGAGGGATTGGCAGAGAGGGATGAAGGACACTGAGTGGAGGCCAGTGGAGGGATTGGCAGAGGGGGATATGGAGGACGCTGAGTGGAGGCCAGTGGAAGGATTGGCAGAGGGGGGTGGCAGATGCAGGACGGTTAGTAAGGTGGATGAGTCTGGCAGCAGCATTCATGATAGACTGAAGAGGGGATAGCCTGCGATGAGGTCGGCCAATGAGGAGGGAGTTACAATAGTCAAGGTGAGAGATAATAAGGGAGTAAATATGTTGCTTAGTAGTTTTCGAGGTTAGGAACGGGCGTATCTTGGAGATGTTGCGGAGGTTGGAGATGTTGTGGAGGTGAAGTCTACAAGATTTGGACAGCGATTGGATTTGGGGGTGAAAGGACAGATGGGGGTCCAGGATTACACCTAGTACCCTGGCATGAGGGGAGGGACTGATGATTGTGTTATTGATCTTGATGGAGAAGTCAGGGGAGGGGGCACGGGCTGGAGGGAATACTAAGAGCTCAGTTTTGGAAAGATTGAGTTTGAGGAAGTGGAGTGACATCCATGGCGATATGTTGCTTAGTAGGTTAGTAATGCAAGAGGAGACTGAAGGGGTGAGGTGAGGAGGAGACTGAAGGGGTGAGGTGAGGAGGAGACTGAAGGGGTGAGGCGAGGGGTAGAAAGATAGATTTGTGTGTCATCAGCATAGAGATGGTACTTAAAGCCATGGGAGTTTATCAAGTGACCAAGGGAGGAGGTGTAGATGGAGAAGAAAAGGGGTCCAAGGACAGAACTTTGAGGGACCCCTACAGAAAGAGGGAGTGGAGAGGAGGAGCCAGAGTTATAGGTAACGCTGAAGGAGCGCTGAGATAGGTAGGAGGAGAATCAGGAGAGAGCAGAGTCTCGGAGGCCAAGAGAGTGGAGTTTTTTTTTTGAGGAGGGGATGGTCAACAGTATCAAAAGCCGCAGAAAGGCCAAGTAGTAAGAGTACAGAGTAGTGGCCATTGGTTTTAGCAGTAATTCATCTAAACAGTTTATACCATTCTCCCTCCATTTTTTAGTGGAGAAGTAAGGCAATATCATTTCTAATATCTCTATAGGATGCCTGATTTTAACACTTGGGGGTTCTGTGGGTAACTGAAGGAGTAAAGTTCTCCATGCCGAGATTGAAGTCTGAGTAGTTAGAGGCAAATGAGAAAAGGTAAGTGGTCGCCATGCATCTGCTAGTAACAGCAGGTTTAAGTTGGGTACTCGTGCAAATGTGGCTTCAATTTTGACCCATCGGGCTTCAGTAGGGACTAGGAACCAGTGTTTGAGTTGTGGAAGTATGACAGCTAAGCAGTAGTCTTTTATGTCCGGAAGACCCATTCCCCCAACTCTTCTATGCTGAATGAGGTGTTTATGGGAGCATCTCGCTCTTTTCCCTTGCCAGATTAAATATTTGAGAGTTTTAGTGAGTACTGATATGTGGGGTGCTTTTAGCAGAATCGAAATGGGTTCAGAATGTATATAAAATTTTCGGAAGGATCATCATTTTAAAGTAAGCTGTTTTGCCTGCCCAGGATAGCTCTGTACGGGACATACGGGAGATATACAAATCTCTGAGATAAGAGATTGAAAGTTAGTTTCAGCTATTAGTGATGTTTTGGCTGTCAAGATAATGCCTAGATACGGTATGTGTGAGTCTTTTGCGCACGTATACGGAAGATGAGATATGAGGTGCGATCGGGCATGAGCATTTACGTCTAAATCTAGGACTAACGATTTAGCCAAATTGACCTTATAGTATGACAAAGTACTGATATGGGTAAGAACCTCATGTGTGAAGGATAATGAAATAGTAGGGTTGGTCAAGAGGAGTATGACATCATCCGCAAATAAATTAATAACATGAGAGGTGTGTTGAAATTTAAATCCACAGATGTGTGGGTGCGTCCAAGTGGCTTCGGCTAGCGGTTCCATCACCAAGTTGAATATACAGTACATGGGGATAATGGGTAGCCTTATAGGGTGCCATTGGAGATTTTAAAAGTTTTGGATAGAAGACCCGAGGTAAAAACCTTGGCTGAGGGATGAGAGTATATAGCTAGTATGGCTGTGTAACGGGAATCACTTTGGGTGGGGGGCCCATGGAACCCAGCTCACTTTGGAGAAGCGGGACCCCTGTCTCAGCTCCCCATATCCCTATTATGTGTAAGTCACCCTGTGCCCGTTAGGGGTACAGGGTGATCTGTCCTAATATTGGGGTGGGGGGTTTGTTGATTGTTTAATGCCATGTGGTTGCATCCCATTGTTCTATTGTGTGTCTTGCTTGGGAGAAAACTATTATGGGATGTATGTGTTTATGTGTATTAGCTTAGTGGGGGTGTCTCCAGCAGCCCTCCCTCCTGATGGGACTGTCTGCTGGTGTGAAGGTTGAATACCTGTGTGTCTCTTGTTGCTAAGTGTAGATTGCCCAGCCCTGTGTCATTATGCAGGGAGGGGGGATTGTCCCCTGAGTGTATAAAAAGCCAGTTCAAGTTTCAAATAAAGAGTTCAGACAGACTGGTGTTGTCTAGTCTTGTTTGGTCGGCTGTGGTGTCTGTTGTCGATGTTCGGACGGGGAAGCGGTATTATAACGGAAGTACCCAAGCCCAGACGCAGGTTCCGTTACAGGCTGTTTGTATCTGACCTTGAAATCTGAATTTCTGGAGGACCGCAGACATGTATCCCCAATGGACTCTGTAGAATGCCTTCTCCGTATCAATGGAGAAAAATAGAGAAGGCATTCGCCGTGATTCTGCATAGTGTATAATGTTTAGGAGACGGCGAGTGGTGTCTGCTGCTTGGCGGCCTTTTGTGAAACCGAGTTGATCGGGTTTAACCAAATGTGGTATAATATCAAAAAGTCTTTTGGCTATTAACTTAGAATAGATTTTGACATCCGTAATCAATAATGAGATAGGCCAGAAGTTGGATGGTGTGTCTGGGGATTTACCAGGGAAGGGTTACAATATGAGCTTCAAGCATCTCTGTGGGGAATGAGCCTGAGGAGATCGCTTCCTGAAAAAGCAAATGGGGGAACAGGATCTTTTTGAATATTTTGTAGTAGTCATTTGGAAGGCCATCTGGGCCTGGAGCTTTGCTATTGGGTAGGGCAAGTATAATACTGTCAATTTCTTTTGGGGTAATGTTTGCGTTGAGTATTTCCAAATGAGATGAAGAAAGGGAGGGAAAGTTAAGAATTTGTCTATCTCTTTTTTTTCGGGCTGTTCAGTGCTAAGGTCTTCTTTCAGGTTGTCTAGGGAATAATAATAGTCCGTGAAAGCATCAGCTATGTCTTTCGGGTTCGTGAACCTAGCCGACGTGAAAGGATGGAGGATGTGGGAAATTTTAGACTTCATCTTTTGAGTTTTAATCCTGATTGCCAGAAATTTGCCTGCTTCATTATGGTTGGCATAATAATTAAGCTTAAGTTAAGCGGGGTTCCACCCTTTTATTCATGATCCTTGCCACACAATGCCCACCCACAGAACAGTCTGTTATGGGATATTTCTATTTATTTAACCACTTCAAGACCGGACACTTTTACCCCCTTCCTGACCAGGGCAATTTTCAGCTTTCAGCGCTATCACGCTTTGAATGACAATTACGCGGTCATGCAATGCTGTACCCAAATTAATTTTTTACCATTTTTTTGAAACAGATAAAGCTTTATTTTGGTGGTATTTATTCACCGCTGGGATTTTTATTTTTTTTGCTATGTAAATGAAAATGTCCAAAAAGTTTGAAAAAAAGTGTTTTTTTTATAAAATTTTGCAAATAAATAATATTTCATCATAAATCTTTGCCAAAATTTATTCTGTTATCTTTTTAGTAAAAAAAAAATCCAAATTAGTTTATAACAAAAATTATAATTTTTAAACATTTTTTTTTACATTTTTATTTTATTTTTTTATATTATTATTTTTTATTTTTTTTACATACTGTCACCCTAGCAGTACAGTGTCACCATGGTGACACTGTACTACTTGTGGGGGGTGATGAAGATTTTTTTTTTTTTTTTTTACACATTGCTTTTACACCCATATAGGATGTAAAAGCAATCATTTCTCTCTCTCTGTCTGCATTCTTGCACTCATTGAGAATTACTGAGTGAGCTGTGATTGGTCACAGCTTGTCTCATGGTACAAGCCTGTTGTGAATAGCCCTGTACCATGTGATCTCTGTGATCATTCACAGATTTCACACGTAGTAAGCAATGATGTCACAAGTGACATCTTGCTTACTACTTTGCATGTGATCACTGATTGGCCAATCAGTGATCACATGATCGGGACCTCGTACAGAGGTCCCGTCCGACGATCGGTGTTTCACTGTGTCCGGAGGACACAGCGGGCACCGGATCGCAGTGCTGCGCGCTCCCAGGGAGAGCGCACAAGCAGGGTGCGGGGAGGCCGTTTATAAATGGCCACCCGACCCTGCAGTGCCACCGTCTGGCCGTTTATATGCAACGGCCGGACGGGAGGTGGTTAATTATAAATACCTTTTTTTGCTGTCAGTATCCTGCATTTCCGGTCCGGCCGCCTAGGCGATTTTGTCATTAGGCAATTCCCTAGGACTCTTGGGAAATCGCCATTGGTTTACCCAGGTGTCTTTGGGAAGCTTAATGGTGAAGTCTCATGTTATTTCTTGACCGGAAGTGACGATATCGGGAGGAATCAATATATGCAAGTTAGTGAGCGCACTCTGAAAAGCGACTAATGCACTAAAAGGAACCACAAAACCTTTCTGATAGAATTGTACAATAGGGAGTGCAGCGCTACAGCAAATATTAAACAAGCTGAACCTTTTCAGCAAAGAAATATATGAATGACATAAGTCCACTATAGTATCATAATATGGATTACGTAGTTCAACATAGGATTTCAATCACTGTGAATATGGTCCGGTGTCCTGATGTAGAGATATGGATAGATTGCCTACTCACCAGAATCACAATGTCATTGCGCATATCTAGATAACATGCATCCTGGGGTCCTGGGTAGATGCATCACCAGCAAGGCTCCCACTTTCCATTCATTACACATCTGCATCAGAGCCCCAGTATTTCAGGCATCGGTGCAGACCTGAGGAGTAAGTACTTTGTGACCAGACCGGTATCCTTCTCACACACCATTGAGGGACCACCAGAGGATCCTAGCACCAGGCAGTTTCTACCCAGGACCCAAGGATGCATGTGATCTAGATATGCGCAATGTTCAGCTTGTTTAATATTTGCTGTAGGGCTGCACTCCCTATTGTATGATTGACAGGTTGCCATAACAACAGGGCGGGATCTTCCATCGCCACCTACATTGTATCATGTACCTGGTGTTAGAGGCCAATGGAGAGACAACTTCCCTTGCGGCTAAGTTCCAGACTCCCCTGGATATGGGACAGCAGGAGTCGGGTCCAAAGTAGCACAGGTTGCCTGTAGGAGTGCTGGTCAGAGGTACACCCAGGAGCACAGCTGATGCACTGGAATGGAGTCTGCAGACAGGTGGTGCCCGTGAGAGGTATGCAAGCCTTCAGGGAAGCAGAGGACCACAGGGTAGTCGGTTCAAAGCCAAAGTCAGATGCCAGGTGGAGATTGGGGCAGATGTAGTTAATAGGAGAGCCGGGATCAGGGGCGGACTGACCATTTGGAAACTCGGGCACTGCCCGAGGGCCCAGGGTCAGTAGGGGGCCCCATGAGATGCCCCTGATACCTTTTTCATAGGCTTTTTTGAGTTTGGGCAAGGACACAGGGGTCCCATGCCCAGGGGCCCCATGAGTTGTCAGTCCGCCCCTGGCCGGGGTCATACACAGGAGAGCAGGTGAGAATATCCGTTAGCCAAACCAGGGTCAGGTCAGGAGTCAGGCAGAGAAGACAGGTCCAGGAACAAGCCAAATCCGTAACAGGAGATCACAATAGCAAGGGAACACGGACAAAGGTACTGGGGAGCCAGAGATCAACCAGCAATTTGAGGGAGTGATGGGCTTCCTTACAAAGGCTGTCTGGCGCCAAACTGAGCTAATGCGTGCGTAACTATGCTCCAGTGCGCATGCGTGTTCCGGCTCACGTCCATGCGCCAATGCGCATAGATTTTTGGCAACATGCATTTCTGCGGCTATGCAAGGTACTGGCAGGAATGCCAGGTCTCCGAGTACTTCTGCTGTGGACAGAGCCGTGACACATTGTTATAGGAACCTACAAACAACAGTGTGCCATCCTGTGTCCTTACAGCGCAAGCGTGAGATCAGGCAGTGCATGCTGGGTAGCCAGCTGCTCCGAATCCAGAAAAAAGAAGGAGCCGGCTTCAGATGCCCACACTAGTAATGGCCACTGCCCGCCTGCTGGGATCCTGCTGAGGAATGTCACATTTACAAGTAAGCAAAGGACATACACTTAGAACACTGTCCTAATTATATACTGCAACTGAAGAGAATCACGGAGGTGCTTTTTGTAGAAAAGTGCCGAGGAGACTGGAACTCCGCTTTAAGTTTTCGAAGGGATAAGTCATGTTGTGTACATAGAAGTCCGAAGTTTGTAGCGAAGCCCAGACAGCCTCCTAGCCAGCTCATTGGAGGGATTAGACTGGTTTTGTGATTCTATAGTGCGGATATCAGTGAGAAGAGTTTCCAAGTTTCTTATGTCTGGAGCTAATGCAGGCCATAGATGGGTCAAAAATCGGCCGATTTTCGGATCATTAGTGGGCTAATTGTTCGGCCGTTTTTCGGTATTTTGGCAGATTTTTTTTATCGGTAAAGTTGGAAAACAATCGGCCGATTTTGCCGATCGGCTGATTTTCGTGGCAATGATGGGCAAATCGGCTGATTTTTTTACAGATAAAAAAATCTGTGTATGAGCCATGACCTGCAAGAGGAAGACAAAAAGAAGAAGAAAAAGAAGAAGAGGATGAAGAAGAAGAAGAAGAGGATGAAGAAGCAGAAGAGGATGAAGAAGAAGAAGAGGATGAAGAAGAAGAAGAGGATGAAGAAGAAGAAGAGGATGAAGAAGAAGAAGAGGATGAGGAAGAAGAAGAGGATGAGGAAGAAGAAAAGGATGAAGAAGAAGAAGAGGATGAAGAAGAGGATAATGAAGAAGAAGAGGACGAAGAAGAAGAGGACGAAGAGGACGAAGAAGAAGACGAAGAAGAAGAGGACGAAGAAAAAGAGGACGATGATGAAGAAAAATAAGAAGAGGATGAAGATGAAGAAGAGGATGAAGAAGATGAAGAAGAAGAGGATGAAGAAGAGGATGAAGAAGGAGAAGAGGATGAAGAAGAAGAAGAGGAAGAAGAAGAGGATGAAGAAGAAGAGGAATTCCAGTCCTGCAAAAAGTGTTCCTGCAGTGAGCTCCGCTATTTCTTTGACAGTTCCTTGACATTTATAGCGGTTGCAACAATGTATCTATTTGTTTCCGAATAAAAACATCTGCATCCTAAATGGATACAAATAGATACAATGTTGCAACCGCTATAAATGTCAAAGAACTGTCAAAGAAATAGCAGAGCTCTCTGCAGGGACACTTTTTGCCGGCTGTAGATGGGATGAAAATCGGCCGATTTTTTTTTTTTTTTTTTTTTTACCGTTTCTGGTAACGTCGGCCGCTTGAACGACCGATTTTTTGTTTTTTTAAAAGAAAAATCGGTCGATTTTCGACCCATCTATGGCCTGCATAAGTTTTATAAGTATTCCTCGTATATAAAACTCATGGGCGTTCCAGTTAAAACAGGGACCTGTCGTTTGTGGATCATTAAAGTGTAAATATTCTTCCAAGTGTTGGATAACTTTTGGTTGTACGTCTGGTGCCTGTATCACTGCATCGTTACATCTCCATAGGTGTGTTGCTGTGAAGGTGTTTCCCTCCTCCAGTTGTATGGTGACAGACGCATGGTCTGACCAGGTGATATCATGGATCGAGGAGTTGGAAATCATCTGCAACAACATTTTGTCCTCCAAGAAGAGGTCGATACGGGAGTAGGAGTTATGTCTAGGAGAGTAGTATGTGTAAGCTTTTTCAGTTGCGTGTTGACATTGCTAGACATCATAGAAATCTTCTCTAGCAAGGAGGTTGCGTAGAAAGGGAGGGTGGTTCCTAACCAAAGAGGACGCATCCAAATTGCCATATCAATATGCTTCCGACTTGCACCTGAGAAATCTTGAAAATTTTCCGGAGAAATTGAGATTGGTGCCAGTTAGGAGCATACACATTTGTTATAGTAAAGGGTAAATTATTAATAAAGCATGTCAAGATAATATACCGTCCTTCAGAGTCAATGATTGAGGTCTTGAGTTCGAAGGAGGCTGAGTCTCTTATAGCGATCAGAACTCCTATCTTTTTCACTTGAATGGAAGCCATAAAAATGTGAGGAAATTTCTTACAAGAGCAGGCAGGAGATGCATCTTTATGGAAGTGGGTTTCTTGCACCGCTAAAATGTCAGCTTTGTGATTATTATTATACAAGATTTATATCTCGCCTACAGTTTGTGCAGCGCTTTACAAAATAATGGTAGACATTACAGTTACAATACAATTTGGTACAAGAGGAAACAGAGGGCCCAGTTCATTAGAGCCTACAATCTAGGAGGAAGGGCTGAGTGATACAAAAGGTAATAGCTGTGGGGGGATGAGCTGATGGAGGAAATAAATGGTGGTTTACTAGGAAGAAGCAGGATAGACTTCTTTAAAGAGAGAGGTTTTCAGGGATCGTCTAAAGGTGGATAGATTGGGAGACAGCCGGAGAGATTGGGGTAGAGAGTTCCATAGGATGGGAGAAGCAGGGGAGAAGTCCTGGAGGCAAGCATGGGAGGAGGTGACACGGGAACTAGAGAGCAGAAGGTCTTGGGAGGGTCGAAGAGAGCGATTTGGTTGATATTTTGACACCAGGTTGGTGATGTAGCCGGGGGCAGAGTTGTGGATGGCTTTGTAAGTTGTTGTTAGTATTTTGAATTTTATTCGTTGAGCGAGTGGAAGCCAGTGGAGGGATTGGCAGAGAGGGGTAGCAGACACTGGATGGTTGGTAAGGCGGATGAGCCTGGCAGCAGTATTCATGATGGACTGGAGGGGGGATGCACTGCTTCCAGCCATAAAGAGCGTCGCTTAGTCGGGTGGTTGAGGCCTCTGGCGTTTACTGAAAGGAATTTAAGTCCCATGATGGTGGGTCCATATGATTTGGAGACCCACAGTTGTGGGGTGTGGGTACTTCACCTTGGCATGGTAGGGATACATGAAAGAGGTGCCGTACTGATATGGCATAGGTGAAACGAGACTCATAGTGATTGGTCCGGGTGTTGCAGTGACTTCAAGAGTGCACTTGTTGAGCCAGCAAAAGTGACTAGAATTTTCCATAACTATGAAACAAGAAAATACAAACTGTTGAGGTCTGTAGTGCACAGCCTTTAAGAAACATGGTCCAACATAGACCGGGCAGCGGATACTGCCAACAATCATGAGGGTCCAGGTACGTTGACGTGTCCCTCAGGCACAAGAGGAGATTAGATCAAACGAGTAAGTAAATAAGTTTCAGGGAGACTCAGGATTTCTTGGAGGAGGTGCTGCGTTGACCTTTGACTTGCCAATCAGATTGAATGTGTGTCTGTGTCAGATTGAAGCCGTTGTTTGTCGAAAACACATTCAGACGCAGGAGGAATAATATTCTAGGTCCTCAGGAGCTTTAGGCCTTCCTCTCAGGTATCAATCATGTGGTTCGAGCCTCGGTACGTAATGTGAAGTTTAGCCGGGTGTGACGGGAGTCACTTTGGGTGGGGGGCCCATGGAACACAGCTCACTTTGAAGAGGTGGGGAGACCCCTGCCTCAGCTTCCCATATCCTCTTATGTGTAAGTCACCCTGTGCAGGGGCAGACTGACAACTCATGGGGCCCCCCGGGCAATAGGGGATCATGGGGCCCCTGTGTCCTTGCCCAAACTCAAAAAAGCCTATGAAAAAGGTACCAGGGGCATCTCATGGGGCCTCCTACTGACCCCGGGCCCTCGGGCAGTGCCAGAGTTTCCAAATGGTCAGTCTGCCCCTGACCCTGTGCCTGTTAGGGGTACAGGGTGATCTGTCCTAATATTGTGTAGACATGTATAGGTGGGGGGGTTGGGGATTGTGTGGTGTTATGTGGTTGCATCCCATTGTTCTATTGTGTGTCTTGCTTGGGAGCAAACTATTATGGGATGTATGTGTCTATGTGTATTGGCTTGGCGGTGGGTGTCTCCAGCAGCCCTCCCTCCTGGTGGGACTGTCTTCTGGTGTGTCTCTTGTTACTAAATGTAGATTGCCCCGCCCTGTGTCATTATGCAGGGAGGGGGGGGGGGTTGTTCCCTTGAATGTATATATCTTGTATCTGTGTTAAAATAAAGTAGTCTACTCTGGTTTACTTCAAGTCTGGTGTCGTCTAGTCTTGTATGGTCTGCTGTGGTGTCTGTGGTCGGTGTTCGGACGGGGAAGCAGTATCCTAACCGAAGTACGTAAGTGCAGACTGGGTTGGTTCCATTACACCGAGTATTTCCATCTATAGACGATTTTATGATTCCTCAATGCCTTAGTAATAGCTGCCAGATTTCTGCGCTGCTGCAAGGTGTGGTGAGAGAAATTGGGGAGAATTTGAAGTTTTGCTACTTGTTCAGGGAGAGCATCTGTACAACGAAATGCTTCTAAAATTTTTTTCTTTTACTTGAAAGAAATGCATTCGTAGCACCACATCTTGAGGTACCTCGGCTGGAAGGAAGGGTGCTTGAGTACTCTGTGTATCCTATCAATAATAAGATCTGTGGGAGACAGAGACAGAACTACCGTTTTAAATAAATCACAGGCACAATGAGCGAGTTGTGCCTGAATGGATTCAGGGACCCCACGAATTTTTAAATTGTTTCGACGGGAGCGGTCTTCAAGATCCGCCACTTTTGTTAGCAGTTTGGAAATGGTTTCTTGCTGTGAAGTATGCAAATCTACCAAACCATTGAAAGACGATGTGCATTCACTCATCTTAGATTCTACTTGGTGTACCAAGCTCATCTATGTCAGCTCTGCATTGTTGTATACATGTCATGTCGGATTGTATGGACCATCGCAGAGACATTAGCATGTCCTTTAAAGTCACATCAGAAATCGGTTGTCCAGTGGTCAGAAACTGTGCTATGGGGTCTCTATTAGATGGATATGGGGTTCTGGGTGTGATCTCTCATCTCCATATTAGACATAGTGTCATCAGCCTCTCCAGATTCCCTGCAAGGTCTGGATTTTAGTGGGCTTCTAGAGGAGGGAGAAGTAGGGGTACAGTCTGAGGACATTGACCCTATGTTTGCAGCTACATCATCAGTGTGTCCTTGTACAGCTTCAGTGTAATCTGCTGTATTGGGCTCTAGTGGTCCGGCCAGCGGTGGTGAAGAATGTTGAAGCCCGTTATGCAGGTTAGGGAAGAAATTGGAAAGTTTGTGTACCTGCGGCGGGTTTTGATGGCGATTCCCCATGTCAACAGCTGCAGTAGGATCTGGGGGAGTCGGTGAGTCAGGCCAGCAGATGAGCACTGGATCCACGGCTGTATGATTTGGGATATCTCCCCTGTGCAGAGCAGAGCTCTAGCAGAGTGCAGCCATGTAACCGAGCGGTCGCCATGCCCCCCTCTTTTAGTTTTTTTAAGGGGCTTTGAACTTGGATATGATTGAGGGGCGTATGGGATGCCCAAGGAAATTGCAGCTAGAGAACAAGTCCTTAGCAACTATGCTCAAATCACCAAAGATTCTCTTCTTGGAAAGATCTCCAGCCTGCCTGGTGTGCCACCTCAGACCCCAGATGAATCCTCCTCTTCATCCAGCTGCCTGAGGGAATCCCAGAGCAAGGGGCCCGAGAAGCTGCCACTTTAGCTGAGCAGCTCCAGATGAGGAGCTAGTTGGGTTGGCCACATGACTGCCCTCTCCCCTTATCTGGCCCAGGGGGTTGTAAGGTTACTCACTCAGTCCTCTCCTGTAAGCTTGTGGGTTGGTGGCTGCCTTCAGGCCCCACACTGGGCTGGCTCCTTCACTGCTTACCAGGCTGTCCTCTCTCAGGGGACGGTTGAGGCTGAGAGATCCTCCCTTCCAGCTCCTGCCTGCAGTAAGCCCCTCTCCTGGGCCCCCTCCCAGACTCCGCACTCCAGCCTTCACTTCCACCTGATACTACTCTGCCTGCTGATCAGGCTCTTCTCATATTTAAGGGCTATCCTGGCCCAATGCCAAGCCTCCTGCTTGCAGACTGGCCAAGATCCCTTAAGTATGCAGATAAGCCCCTCCTCACCCCCACCCACTGCCTTCTAGAAACTTCTCAAGTTTTTAGAGCAGGGGGAGGTGGCAGGGAACTGATGTGCAGATCCCTCAGCCCTGACCTAAAAATGACCTGGCTGACTCATACTCAGGCTGACTCATCCCAGGCTGCTATTCAGCTTCTAACTAAAGACCTAGCTAGCTCCCCTTGGCTAACTAGAGGGGTGCTACAAAATAAAAAAGCCCAGAAAGACAGCAGGGGGTTGGAAAGAGACTTTGCAAGTGGAAGAGGTGTGTGAGAATTTGTGCCAAGCCACGCTGTTCTGGCTCGGACAGGGTTTGGCCGGAGAGTACAGAGTAGCTGGGGAAGCTTCGCATCAAGTGGAGAAGGCTGCTCTGAGGAGACCATTCAGCTGCAGGAGTGCGAGAGTCACCGCCATCACCATCACGTCTCTAGTTAAAAGGGGCCACCACTGCAGGACGCTCATCGCTGCTTTGATTGTCATATGAGGACTGGCTAATCACGCATCATTCTATCCAGCTAGTTAGTTTGCTACCAGCCAGGTTTTCATGGTTATAAACCTTCTTTAGCATTGGCCTTTATCAGTGACAGATACACCAGTGCCCTTTATTACTGAAAACTGCCATCCATCTGCCATTGTGATCCCTGCCTGCATGTTGAAGAACCGAGTTAACCCCTTGCTCCCTGCTTGGCAGAATCTTTAACATGTCCAGGGGCGGACGGACAACTCATGGGGCCCCCGGGCAATAGGGGATCATGGGGCCCCTGTGTCCTTGCCTAAACTAAAAAAAAGCCTATGAAAAAGGTACCAGGGGCATCTCATGGGGCCCCCTACTGGCCCTGGGCCCTTGGGCAGTGCCCGAGTTTCCAAATGGTCAGTCCGCCCCAACATGTGGCGGCATCCACTTCAGCCCAGGCTATCTAAAGGAGGTGCTTTTTCTGTCTAGGATCAAGCTTTCCTCTTAAAGTGCACCATGCCTACAGATCCACCCTTTTAAAGTGTTTTTTGCCAACAATTCTATATCTTAAAGCAACCTTTGCCTGCAATTCCCTGTCCTAAAGTGAACTGTACCAACAACCTCATCTCTTAACGTGACTCCTGCCAACAACTTTGCCCCTCCAAAGAGAACTATCCTGTTGATTCCACCTTCAAAGGGACAGCACCTTGCATTGCATGCCAACGTAAGGGCCCCAACAGAGTTGGCAGAACCAATTTTGAGACTGTTTCATACTCAGGGTTTATCCTATTAGTAATACTGGTTTGCAGGCGATCTAACAGATTCTCAGGTTTAAACCTAGACTTTCTTGACTGAGAGCCTACTAGCCATTTTGTTACCTTGTTCACCCTTACGTGTCCCACTTGGGGAGTAATCTCCTAGTCAAAGGGCTACTGTTTATACCGCTTGGTCCTGCAGGACCTACTGTAAGTGGCCACATTCTTAGAAGGTATTCACTGTACCATATTAAGTTTAAGGTATTCACTGTACTGTGTGTTGATTCACGGTGTCTGTCATACAACCTATAAACTGTTGTATTGCCCTACCATTTTATTGCTACCAATACAACCTGGTTATTTTTATTCCAGTTGGTATGTATCTTTCTTGTGTGACTGCTGGAGGACAAAATACCAGCTAAGGTATTTTGGTGGTGTCAGCAGGAGTGGGGCTCTGACTAGGGCCAAGAAGAGAGCAGGGAACCCAAATCTGCCAGTGGCCTCTTTGGGGGTAGCGCTAAACACATTTTCAGCTCTTTTCTATGTGTAGAACGTAGAGCAGCCTATTAATTTCAATGGGCTGCCTTACATACAAGAAACATAGGAAAGAAGTCACTGACTCAAAAAACACATCACACCGAGCCACATGGTGCTAGAGCACCATGGGAATTGGTGAATGAGAAAGCAACGCATCTGCATATGTGCACTGGTCCAGTTAACAAGTAATCACACCGCAGCATGTCTGTTGAAGGGCAACAGACCTGCTGCGGTGTGTTTTTATTTATTCTGTTTTTCTGCATGTTGGGAAAAATTAGAAATGCATACTTTCGACTCTTTTCCAAAATGCATTGCACAAAACTGCACGGTGCTGCGGCACCATGAAACTTTGCACAAACACACAAAAAAAAAGAGGTCACTAAGGCTTGGTTCACATCTACATGTCAGCTATTTTGTCTACATGTCAAGAAAGCATCCAATTTTGGGTGTATCTGGACCTTTTAGCTATAGTGTAGTGCTTCAGTCACCAATTTTATTACATTACACTGCAAGCCATGGAGCCCATGGAGATCCTCTGGAAGCCGCCTGGAACATATTATTTACATGTAGTGCCCTTTTCTGGTTAGGGTAGTTTTTGGCTCCATTGTAGTGAATGAATCATTGATTGATAAGTCTGTTTAATGTTTTCTGGGCTGAGAGATTGATTGTACCCACCTGCCTCTGAAAGACGTTTCCAGAGCATAGGGCCAGGAAATTCAAATGATCAGTTGAATATTTATCATGCTCAGGGGCGGACTGACAACTCATGGGGCCCCCGGGCAATAGGGGATCATGGGGCCCCTGTGTCCTTGCCCAAACTCAAAAAAGTCTATGAAAAAGGTACCAGGGGCATCTCATGGTGCCCCCTACTGACCCCAGGCCCTCGGGCAGTGCCCGAGTTTCCAAATGGTCAGTCCACCCCTGATCATGCTCCAGCCAATCCAAGTAAGGAGGAGTCCATAAGGTGGCTGGTGAGGTAGTCAATGTGCAGGAGGCCTGAAAAGATTGTTGAAAGGGAGGGTTCCAGTCCTCCTCTGGGCTTGTGCCCCTACAAGAAGAATCACTATGACATGAAACCACTATTTGGGCCTCAGCAGCTGCTTGGCCGCGAAAGATTACTTGAGGACTGCATTTGTCGGGGGGGCACTACACTTCCTGGGTCTGAAGAAGGCTCTTGTTATCTCCCTCACTAAGGATCCACCTGAGGATTCTGGGTGGCAGACAGCTTCTAGGACACTGTAAGTAAAAACCTTGTTGATAGCTGTGTGAGTACCATGAGGGAACTAAGTGCCAGAGATGGCTGTATGGACTGCTGCAGTAGCTTCTTAAATATACTGGCCATTCTCTGCTACCTCCAGAAAAGCTGCTATCAAAGGATTAGAGGCTCGTCCTCCTTTCATAGTTACTGATCGTTTTGGAGTATCTTATGACCCCAAACCCTTCTCCCATTAAAGTTCATCTATAAAAAATACTAAAAAGACATCCCCTAGACTGACCTGAATTGGCGGTGGGCTTGGGATTGTTTCTGTACTTCTTGGGAGAACTTGTCTATTTCTAGCATCTCCTCTGGGGGTAAACGCTACAACATGAATACTTTAAGATAGCAATGTCAATGAAATAACCTTATGGGTCCACTTCTATTCTTCCACTTTCCCCAACCTCTGCAGATTGCCAGGTGACATGGGATTCCCCAAGGTACGGACTTTACATAACAGTTTGTTCTTCACCAGAGCACCCCACAAGGAGTAATGGGTCAGGAACCTTAGTGGTCCTTGGCCTACATTATTATTATTATTATACAGTATTTATATAGCACCAACAGTTCTGCATTGCTACATTGCTGCTAGCTGTCACCAGGTTGCAGCCCTCAGCTTTTTCCCACCAAGGGTTTGCAAGATCAAGGTGGCTGCATTGAGGAGACAGGATGGAATTAAGCAGCAGGTTGGAGTCTTAGCAGAAGTCAGGACAGGCAGTAATAGTCAATGTCAAGGCAGAGCTTGAAGCAGGAGGCAGGCAAGAGAATAGTCAATGTCCAGGAAGAGGCTGAGGAAGGAGCCAAGCAAGAAAATAGGCAATGTCCAGGAAGAGGCTGAGGAAGGAGCCAAGCAAGAAAACAGTCAATGTCAAGGCAAAGGTTGAGGTAGGAGGCAGGGAAGAGAATAGTAAATGCTAAGGAAGGGGTTGAGGCAGGGAAGAGAATAGTCAATGTCCAGGCAGAGGTTGAGGTAAGAGCCAAGCAAAAGAACAGTCAATGTCCAGGCAGAGGTTGAGGCACGAGATGGGCAAGAGAATAGTCAATGTCCAGGCAGAGGTTGAGGCAGGAGGCAGGTGAAAGAATAGTCCATGTCAAAGAAAAGGTTGAGGCAGGAGGCAGGTGAAAGAACAGTCCATGTCAAAGCAGAGGTTGAGGCAGGAGGCAGGCAAGAAAATAGTCCATGTCAAGGCAGAGGTTGGAGTAGGAGGCAGGAGGCAGGCAAGAAAATAGTCCATGTCAAGGCAGAGGTTGGAGTAGGAGGCAGGAGGCAGGCAAGAGAATAGTCCATGTCAAGGCAGAGGTTGAGGCAGGAGACATGCAAGAGAATAGCCAATGTCCAGGCAAAGGTAAAGTCGGGTGGAAGGCTAAAGAGTACTCAGGGTTCAAGCTGAGATAGGTAACAGGGGCTGAAGACAAGAGACAGTGCCAGTTACCAGAATGGAAGGTTTTTAATTACCCTCAAAGCCAATCAACATATCCATCATCAGGGACACACGCCAAAGCACCCTAACTAACGCTCCTGCTTACAGGTAAAACCAGCCATATCTGAAAATCCATGTGCTGGCAAGTGCATGTGACACACTACAGATGTAAAGGATGGGCCGTGCCCCTGACCGTGCGTACCTGAATCCCAGAACTACTGTAATAAATTTGTGTTGAAACAGCCACCTATAGTTCCTAGGGATGAGCAAATGTTCCTGGGCTTGGTTCTCAATCCTGCTAGAAAGTTATTGGATATGTTTTACAGCAGAAATATATATATATATATGTTTTGGTCAGTTTATATAATAAAAAAATACAGTGGTGATTAAATACCACCAAAAGAAAACTATTATTTGTGTGAAAGAAATTATATAATATTTAATTTGGGTATAGTGTTGCATGACCGTGCAATTACCACTAAAAGTAGCACAGTGCCGAATAGCAAAATATGGCCTGGTCATTCAATGGTAACAATTCCTTCATCCTCCAGGAACTGCCGGCATACTCGCCCCATATGAGGCTGGGCATTGTCTTGCCCCAGGAGGAACCCAGGACCCACTGCACCAGGAGGAACCCAGGACCCACCGCACCAGGAGGAACCCAGGACCCACCGCACCAGGAAAAACCCAGGACCAACTGCACCAGGAGGAACCCAGGACCCACTGCCCCAGGAGGAACCCAGGAACCACTGCACCAGCGTAGGGTCTGACAATGGGTCCAAGGATTTAATCCGGATACCTAATGGCAGTCAGGGTACCATGGTCTAGCCTGTAGTGGTCTGTGCGTCCCTCCATGGATATGCCTCCCCAGACCACCACTGACCCACCACCAAAACGGTCATGCTGAACCATGTTACAGGCAGCAGAATGTTCTCCACGGCTTCTCCAGACCCTTTCACGTCTGTCACATGTGCTCAGGGGGAACCTGCTCTCATCTGTGAAATGCACAGGGCGCCAGTGGTGGACCTGCCAATTCTGGTGTTCAACAGCAAATGCCAATCCAGGTCTATGGTGCCGGGCTGTGAGCACAGGGCCCACTAGAGGACGTCGGGCCCTCCAGGCCACCCTCATGAAGTCTGTTTCTGATTGTTTGGTCAGAGACATTCCCACCAGTGGCCTGCTGGAGGTCACTTTGTAGGGCTCTGGCAGGGCTCATCCTGTTCCTCCTCTCACAAAGGAGCAGATACCGGTCCTGCTGATGGGTTAAGGACCTTCTACGGCCCTGTCCAGCTCTCCTAGAGGAACTGCCTGTCTCCTGGAATCTCCTCCATGCTCTTGTCTCCTGGAATCTCCTCCATGCTCGTGTCTCCTGGAATCTCCTCCATGCTCTTGTCTCCTGGAATCTCCTCCATGCTCTCGTCTCCCGGAATCTCCTCCATGCTCTTGTCTCCTGGAATCTCCTCCATGCTCTTGTCTCCTGGAATCTCCTCCATGCTCTCGTCTCCTGGAATCTCCTCCATGCTCTCGTCTCCTGGAATCTCCTCCATGCTCTCATCTCCTGGAATCTCCTCCATGCTCTCGTCTCCTGGAATCTCCTCCATGCTCTCGTCTCCTGGAATCTCCTCCATGCTCTCATCTCCTGGAATCTCCTCCATGCTCTCGTCTCCTGGAATCTCCTCCATGCTCTCGTCTCCTGGAATCTCCTCCATGCTCTCGTCTCCTGGAATCTCCTCCATGCTCTCGTCTCCTGGAATCTCTTCCATGCTCTCGTCTCCTGGAATCTCCTCCATGCTCTCCTCTCCTGGAATCTCCTCCATGCTCTTGTCTCCTGGAATCTCTTCCATGCTCTCGTCTCCTGGAAGCTCCTCCATGCTCTTGTCTCCTGGAATCTCCTCCATGCTCTTGAGACTGTGCTGGCAGACACAGCAAACCTTCTGGCAATGGCACGTATTGATGTGCCATCCTGGAGGAGATGGACTGCCTGTGCAACCTCTGTAGGGTCCAGGTATGGCCTCATGCTACCAGTAGTGACACTGATCCTAGCCAAATGCAAAACTAGTGAAAAACAGTCAGAAAAGACGAGGAGGGAAAAAAATATCAGTGGTCTCCACCTGTAAAACCATTCCTGTTTTGGGGGTCGTCTCATTGTTGCCCATCTAGTGCACCTGTTGTTAATTTCATTAACACCAAAGCAGCTGAAATTGATTAGCAACGCCCTCTGCTACTTACCTGACCAGATCAATATCCCAGGAGTGCCATTGACTTGATGCTAGACTTGGATTACAAAGTCTTCCTTTCATCTTTTTGAGCAGTATATATATATATATATATATTACATATTTACATCAGTCCCTGCCCTCAAGAAGCAGCATGTCTTTGGAATGTGGGAGGAAATCAGAGTACAGTGTGTATATATATACATACATACATACATTTTTTTATTTGTTATTGCTTTCAGTAAGTGCTTTGACTTCTTTCACTTTTATTCATTTGGTGGTGGGGGGAGGGGGGCCTGAAGTAAAAGCAGACCTTGCTAGGTCAACTTTACAGCAGATCAAAGAATTTAATTGGTAAGGAAAATACAGTATTGTTTGTAAAATATTTTTTCAGCATTTAGAGGTCCATTTAAGAAATAAATAAAAGTGCGATATGTCAGCATTTGATTGTTGTGAGTGCCGGATTTGTGACACCAGAAATGTCAATGATGAATTTTACAACAAGCAATTTCGGTACACTTGAAAAGTTGATTCACAACAACTGAAGAGCACCCGGCGTCGACACCAAAACATGACCTTTACAGCAGAGCTGTAGGCAGAAATATTTATATTTTTTATATATTTGTATTCATTTTCAAGGAATAGTATTCCATCATGCAGGCGCTGTTGGACAAGAGTACAAATTAGGAAGGTGCGACACACATAGGGGTCTATGTTAGGAAAAATAATTTGCTGGCACTTATGCCTAGCCATCAAGCATAATCCCCCGTAATTCATCTAATAGGAATATTTCCAATGATTGTTAGCTCCATCTAGTGGTCATAACATGAATTTTTCTCTGATTGAGGTATTTCAGGAAAATACGCTTTATGACCACTAGATGGAGCGTATGATCAAAGGAAATAGTTCAAGAAGTGTAAAAAATAGCGCTGGACCTATAAAATCATCTTATTGCTTTTAGTATCTAAAAGTACTGATGATGTACGTCATCTGATTCCCGGGCCGGCAGCTTTACGCCCCAGAAAATCTCCACAGTCTCATTTTCTTCTGGTGTAATGTAACGAAAATGCAAACTGAAACCGCTCTTGCCACCCAGCAACCGCATATAAACGGTGGCAGGGCGGTGCTCGTAGGCAAAAGCACGTTTTAAAACGGCTGCCTTCAAAACAGGTAGGGGGTGCGCGCGAGGCGCGCGCCCGCCCTACCTGTCCCGCGGGTGTCAGCAGCGGGTGTCAGCCGACGGGTCACAGACGGTTTTTACCGGCCGTTTTCCCGTGATTGCCGGTGATCGCTAACACAGAGCAGGGCTGCATTGTTTACACACAGCCCTGTTCTGTGTCAGTTCTCTGACAGCTTGTGAGAAGCTGCAGAGTTTCTCTCCCTCGATCAGCTCCCCCCTCCCTCCCCCCGTCCAGTACACACCCCGCCCCCTAGTAAAACACTCCCCTTACACTGCAAATTCTAAAAATGTTAACCCCTTCCTCCCCAGTGACATTAGTACAGTTTCAGTGTTTTTTTTTCACTGATCACTGTATTGGTGTCACTGGGGATGTCAGTGACCCCAAGTCAGTTCCCCCCCCCCCAGTGTCAAAATGTCCGCCGCAGTCCTGCCATAAGTCACTGGTCGCCGCCATATGTAGCTGATCGCCACCAAAAGTCGCTGATCGGCGCCATTATTAGTATAAATAAAAATTAAAAATCTTTCCCGCCATTTGTAAATGCTATAACTTTCACGTAAACCAATTAATTTACACGTATTGGGTTTTTTAGCAAAGACATGTCGCAGAATGCATCTTGGCAGAAATTTATGACTAAATTTGATTTTTGCATTTTTTTTTTACTGGACATGTTTTATAGCAAAAAGTCCAAAATATTGTTTTTTTTCCTCAAAATTGTCAGCCTTTTTTTTTATAGCGCAAAAAATAAAAACCGCACAGGCGATCAAATACTACCGAAAGAAAGCTCAATTTGTGGGGAAAAAAAGGATGTAAATTTCATTTATGTACCATATTGCATGACCGCGCAATTGTCCGTTAAACTAGCGCAGCGCTGTATAGCAGAAAAATGGCGTAAATTGCAGTATCTATACCATAGTTTGTAGACGCTATAACTTCACACAAAGCAATCAATATACACTTATTGGGATTTTTTTACCAAAAACATGGAGCAGAATACATTTTGGCCTAAATTTATAACCAACTTTGAGTTTACTATATATTTTTTATAGCTGAAAGTAAAAAATATTGTTTTTCTTCAAAATGTTTGGCCTTTTTTTGTTTATAGCGTGAAAAATAAAAAGCGCACAGATGATCAAATACCACCAAAAGAAAGCTCTATTTGTGTGAGAAAAAGGACGTAAATTTAGTTTGGGTGCAGCATTGCATGACCGCGCAATTATCAGTTGAATTAGTGCAGCGCCGAGTAGCAAAAAGAGGCGTGGTCAGGAAGGGGGGTAAATCCTCTGGAGGTCAAGTGGTTAAAACCCACATGAAAAAAAAAATATATTTTAAATATAATTTAAAAATATTCTTCCCAAATATATTGACATATATTTGAAATACTACAAATTTGGCCGTATTCAATATACAGTCAGGTCCATAAATATTGGGACATGGACACAATTCTAACATTTTTGGCTCTATACACAACCACAATGGATTTGAAATGAAACAAACAAGATGTGCTTTAACTGCAGACTGTCAGCTTTAATTTGAGGGTATTTACATCCAAATCAGGTGAACGGTGTAGGAATTACAACAGTTTGCATATGTGCCTCCCACTTGTTAAGGGACCAAAAGTAATGGGACAGAATAATAATCATAAATCAAACTTTCACTTTTTAATACTTGGTTGCAAATCCTTTGCAGTCAATTACAGCCTGAAGTGTGGAACACATAGACATCACCAGACGCTGGGTTTCATCCCTGGTGATGCTCTGCCAGGCCTCTACTGCAACTGTCTTCAGTTCCTGCTTGTTCTTGGGGCATTTTCCCTTCAGTTTTGTCTTCAGCAAGTGAAAGTGACCCGACTGTATTTCAATAAATATACTGTATACAGTGAAATGCGTATTTGCTCCCTGCTGATGTTGAATGTTCGCCCCTCACAAAGAAATGGTCGGTCTAACAATGGAATGTTCGGTGTAACACTGAGAGACAGAATACAACAACAAATTCAGCAGAAATGCGTCTAACAAATGATGACGGATCTGCATGTTCATGAGGGAAAGAAGGATTTGATCCCCTTCATAAAACATGACTTAGTACTTGTTGGCAATCACAGAGGTCATACGTTTCCTGGAGTTGGCCCCCAGGTTCGCACACATCTCAGGAGGGATTTTGGCCCACTCCTCCTGGCAGATCCTCTCCAAGTCATTAAGGTTTGGTGGCTGACGTTTGGCAACTCGAACTTTCAGCTCTCTCCACAGATTTTCAATCAGATTAAGGTCTAGAGACTGGCTAGGCCACTCCAGGACCTTAATGTGCTTCTTCTTGAGCCGCTCCTTTGTTGCCTTGGCCGTGTGTTTTGGGTCATTGTCATGCTGGAACACCCATCCATGACCCATTTTCAATGCCCCGGCTGAGGAAAGATGGTTCTCACCCAAGATTTGGTGGTACATTGCCCCATCCCTTTGATGCGGTGCAGTCGTCCTGTCCCCTTAGCAGAAACACACCCCGAAAGCAGAATGTTTCCACCACCATGTTTCACAGTTGGGATGGTGTTCTTGGGGTCATAGGCAGCATTCCTCCTCCTCCAAACACGGCGAGTTGAGTTGATGCCAAAGAGCTGGATTTTGGTCTCATCTGACCACAACACTTTCACCCAGTCCTCCTCTTCATCATTCAGATGTTCAGTGGAAAATATATACTGTATGTTTATGTTTGGCAACAGCTGGAGGGCCGCCAGTTTGACACCCCTGCTCTAAGGCAGGGGTGTCAAACTGGCAGCCCTCCAGCTGTTGCCAAACCACAAGTCCCATGAGGCATTGTAGGACTGACAGTTACAGGTATGACTCCTAAAGGCAGAGGCATGATGTGACTTTTGGCAACAGCTGGAGGGCCTCCAATTTCACACTTCTGCCCTAAGGCCCTCCCGCCTACCCCTTGTCCTGGCCCTGAGACTCAGTAGAAGGACATAGAATGGAAGTGGGTACTGCCGGATGGGGGGTAAGGTAGAGAGCTTGATGGAGGTGGGGGGAGGGGGACATGGCATCCCCTAAGGGCCCGAGGCTTGGAGTGGAATTCTTCGTCCATAGGCAGCAAAGGGAAGAAGGATTCTTAGAATGGATCCCGTAACAGAGCCAGGGTTCCCAAATTTTGGTAAATTTGGGTTAGGCAAGTTAGTAGAGACACTATATCATGCGCTTTTTTTTACTTTTTGAGATTCACTTTGGCCTTTTTCCAGGCCTTGGCAATGGTCTGTTTGGTGGGTAAGAAGAGGAAGGTGGCCAGCTTCTGTGTGATAGGGTAAGCCAAATGGTATTTCCTTCAAACCGTACCCCAATTTGTCCCAAAAGCATTTTCCTTCACAGCAGGATTGATCCTAAAAAGGGAAAAGAATAGCACTGTAAGACACTGCATTGCTCCGTGCTGTCAGTCTAATACTGACGGCTCCCTGACAGGAGAGGAGAGGACAGGAATGACATCATCAGTGCTGCCCTTTCACTATACATCCAAAGGCTGGGGGTAAACTACATTGCTTTAGGAGGGCCCATCTCTTTCTTGAACATTCACAGGGAAGGCATCCTTGTAAAGGAAGAGTGCGAATACCTACCTTGTTCACGCCACTGAAGGCTGCTCCAAGCTGGAGAAATGATCCCCTGAAGGCTGCTGGGACACTTCTTGGGGTGTCAACCTCTATTCTCCCCCAAAACTCAGCCGTCCAAGGATTTCCTGTGTGCAGTGTGTGGGTTTTAAAGCCCACCCCCTTTGCAGCCACATATGAGTTGTATGGCCCTTTACCATGTCATGCGATCAGCTGTGTCCGTGTGATCACAGAGCTCGCTGTGCTGTACACCCCAGGGGGTGCGGTTCTGGAGGATGTCATGTGACGCCCTCCTAGAACTAGACAACCGTGCTGTAGCTGTTATTAGGTTTTAGCCCGGTCATCAAGTGGTTAAGCCCTGTTCAGGACGAAACGCGTCAGGGCACATGGACTGGGAGAAGCCATGGCTGATACCACTTTTCATCTATTTAGAACTCCAGCTGCTTTTGGTGGGCAGGGCACCCTCTTTGTCCCATGCAGTCTCAGGGGCCTCACTCAATGACCCCCATTCTAAGTGAGTCGGCCTCAGACATGAACAGAGGGCGCCAGCAAAATGCAGTAAAGTAACACCAGCTTACAAATCAGTCCATTATTTCAGAAATTATTTCTTTCCTTTTTCTTTTTTCTTTTTTTTTTCTCCGGTAATCACAGCGCGATCATCTGCCAATTCAGAAATGACCCCGCGCCGATGGAAACGTTCCGATAGCTTCATCGAGCACAAAGAGTTCCGGCGACATTCGCCGAGCCCCTCCCAGCGACATTTCACAACTCGCTGCTTTATAGACAAAGTAAGAAGCCTGCAGACAGAAACTCATTTACTTAACTGGGGTGAAAAGGCGGCCAATAATTTTCCATCTCAATTTATTCTCCCGGTGCGGGATTGTATGAGTGGCAGGCGTGCTGTAGCTGTCATTAGGTTTTATCCCGGTCATCAAGTGGTTAAGCCCTGTTCAGGGCGAAACGCGTAAGGGCACATGGACTGGGAGAAGCCAGGCTGATACCACTTTTCATCTATTTTGAACACCAGCTGCTTTTGGTGGGCAGGGCACCTCTTTGTCCCATGCAGTCTCAGGTGCCTCACTCAATGACTTCCATTCTAAGTGAGTCGGCCTCAGACAGGAACAGAGGGCGCCAGCAAAATGCAGTAAAGTAACACCAGCTTACAAATCAGTCCATTATTTCAGAAATTATTTCTTTCCTTTTTCTTTTTTCTTTTTCTTTCTCCGGTAATCACAGCGCGATCATCTGCCAGTTCAGAAATGACCCCGCGCCGATGGAAACGTTCCGAAAGCTTCGTCGAGCACAAAGCGTTCCGGCGACATTCGCCGAGCCCCTCCCAGCGACATTTCACAACTCGCTGCTTTATAGACAAAGTAAGAAGCCTGCAGACAGAAACTCATTTACTTAACTGGGGTGAAAAGGCGGCCAATAATTTTCCATCTCAATTTATTCTCCCGGTGCGGGATTGTACGAGTGGCAGGCGGCGGCGGCGCGCTCCAGTACCGTATCGCCGCACTAGGCGAAGCTGCGGCTGCCATTGACACAAAAGAGGGATTTTTTTTTTTTTTCTTTAAATGAAACGTTTCTGCAATGAAATGCAAGATTCCATTTCACCTCTTTCACCGCGCTATTGTCCGCAGAATGCTCGGCGCTCTGTTCTTCTATTGAGAGATGGATGTTCGCGTCCGTTATCGTGACGCGCGTGCGGCGCAGATATTGTATTAATTGGAGAAAACCTGTCAGGCGCTGCCAGCTGAAAACCGTCACAACGTTACAAGCTCGCTAATGAGAGCAAACAGGTAACGCTGAACCCGGTTTAATATCTCAGCAGCAGCTTTGGAGACGCATTACCTCTCTCCACCGGGTTCAAATGGAGATACGAGGCAAACAAAAGCTAATTAAAGGAATACTAAACCATCTGCGATTTTTTTTTTCAGCTCAACACACTGAGTACAACAAAATAAACATTCCCCTTGCTAACATTCTTAACCCAGGACTTGCAGTTTAAAAAGTTCAGTGCTGCTGGCTCCTGCTCGTTTAGTGCTGCTTCCCTGAACTTCTTGTCTTCACAAGAAAGCGTTAACAGTGGACAGTGCAGTTTAGAGCCAGTCTGTTAGTGGGGAGATAGGAGGAGCAGAGGAGTGCCTTGCCAACTTAGGTTATGGGACTGTGTGTTTCCATTGATGCACACAGAATAGGGGAACACAGCTCCAGTCCCTGCATGCAAGAGTGGCTCCATAAGATGCAGTAAGAGAAAGGGGCCACCCTGAACCAGGAAACCTGGGGCAGCAGCCGTGCACCATCTTAAACGTGAACACTGACAAGGACTAGGTTATGGGGCTGTGTGTTTCTATTGATGCACACAGAATAGGGGAGCACAGCTCCAGTCCCTGCATGCAAGGGTGGCTCCATAGGATGCAGCAAGAGAAAGGGGCCACCCTGAACCAGGAAACCTGGGGCAGTGGCCGTGGCACCATCTTAAATGTGAACACTGACAAGGATTAGGCTATGGGGCTGTGTGTTTCTATTGATGCACACAGAATAGGGGAACGCAGCTCCAGTCCCTGCATGCAAGAGTGGCTCCATAAGATGCAGTAAGAGAAAGGGGCCACCCTGAACCAGGAAACCTGGGGCAGCAGCCGTGCACCATCTTAAACGTGAACACTGACAAGGACTAGGTTATGGGGCTGTGTGTTTCTATTGATGCACACAGAATAGGGGAGCACAGCTCCAGTCCCTGCATGCAAGGGTGGCTCCATAGGATGCAGCAAGAGAAAGGGGCCACCCTGAACCAGGAAACCTGGGGCAGTGGCCGTGGCACCATCTTAAATGTGAACACTGACAAGGATTAGGCTATGGGGCTGTGTGTTTCTATTGATGCACACAGAATAGGGGAACGCAGCTCCAGTCCCTGCATGCAAGAGTGGTTCCATAGGATGCAGCAAGAGAAAGGGGCCATCCTGAACCAGGAAACTTGGCGCAGCAGCCAAGGCACCATCTTAAACTGGAACACTGACAAGGATTAGGCTATGGGGCTGTGTGTTTCTATTGATACACACAGAATAGGGGAACACAGCTCCAGTTCCTGCATGCAAGGTTGGCACCATAGGATGCAGCAAGAGAAAGGGGCCACCCTGAACCAGGAAACTTGGGGCAGCAGCATTGCACCATCGTAAACTGGAACACTGACAAGGATTAGGCTATGGGGCTGTGTGTTTCTATTGATGCACACAGAATAGGGAAACACAGCCCTAGTCCCTGCATGCAAGGGTGGCACCATAGGATGCAGCAAGAGAAATGGGCCACCCTGAACCAGGAAACCTGGGGCAGCAGCCAAGGCACCATCTTAAACTGGAACAGTGACAAGGATTAGGCTATGGGACTGTGTGTTTCTATTGATGCACACAGAATAGGGGAACGCAGCTCCAGTCTAACCAGAGTCTAGCATCAAGTCCATGACACTCCTTGGATATTGATCTGGTCAGGTAAGTAGCAGAGGGGGTTGTTCATCAGTTTCAGCTGCTTTGGTGTTCATGAAATTAACAACAGGTGCACTAGATGGGCAACAATGAGACGATCCCCAAAACAGGAATGGTTTTACAGGTGGAGGCCACTGACATTTTTTTCCCTACTCATCTTTTTTGACTGTTTTTCACTAGTTCTGCATTTGGCTAGGGTCAGTGTCACTACTGGTAGCATGAGGCCCTACCTGGACCCTACAGAGGTTGCACAGGCAGTCCAACTCCTCCAGGATGGCACATCAATACGTGTCATTGCCAGAAGATTTGCTGTGTCTCCCAGCACAGTCTCAAGAGCATGGAGGAGATTCCAGGAGACAGGCAGTCCCTCTAGGAGGGCTGGACAGGGCCGTAGAAGGTCCTTAACCCATCAGCAGGACTGGTATCTGCTCCTTTGTGCAAGGAGGACCAGGATGAGCCCTGCCAGAGCCCTACAAAATGACCTCCAGCAGGCCACTGGTGTGAATGTCTCTGACCAAACAATCAGAAACAGACTTCATGAGGGTGGCCTGAGGGCCCGACGTCCTCTAGTGGGCCCTGTGCTCACTGCCCAGCACCATACAGCTGGATTGGCATTTGCCATTGAACACCAGAATTGGCAGGTCCACCACTGGCCCCCTGTGCGTTTCACAGATGAGAGCAGGTTCCCCCTGAGCACATGTGACAGACATGAAAGGGTCTGGAGAAGCCGTGGAGAACGTTCTGCTGCCTGTAACATGGTTCAGTATGACCGTTCTGGTGGGGGGTCAGTGATGGTCTGGGGAGGCATATCCATGGAGGGACGCACAGACCTCTACAGGATAGACTATGGCACCCTGACTGCCATTTGGTATCGGGATGGAATCCTTGGACCCATTGTCAGACCGTACACTGGTGCAGTGGGTCCTGGGTTCCTCCTGGTGCAGTGGGTCCTGGGTTCCTCCTGGTGCAGTGGGTCCTGGGTTCCTCCTGGTGCAGTGGGTCCTGGGTTTCTCCTGATGCAGGACAATGACCGGCCTCATGTGGGGGGAGTATGCTGGCAGTTCCTGGAGGATGAAGGAATTGATACCATTGAATGGCCCCCACGCTCTCCTGACCTAAATCCAATAGAAACCCTCTGGGATATAATGTTTCGGTCCATCTGACGCCACCAGGTTGCACCTCAGACTGTCCAGGAGCTCAGTGATGCCCTGGTCCAGATCTGGGAGGAAATTCCCCAGGACACCATCCGTGGTCTCATTAGGAGCCTCCCCCGATGTTGTCAGGCATGCATACAAGCACGTGGGGGCCACACAAACTACTGAGGACCATTCTGAGTTGCTGCAATGACATTTCAGCCAAATGGATTATATTGATGCATAGTTACCTTGTTACATCATTATATTCCTACATTGTGCATGATTACATTGTTACATAATTACTTCATTATATTGCTGTGGAGATACATTGTTACATTGCGACATTAGTATATTGTTAAATAGTTACATTGTTACATCATTATAGTATTCCTTATTTACATTATTACATAATTATATTAACCTCCTTAGCGGTATTCCCGAGTGTAGCTCGGGGTAACATTTCAGTACCAAAAGCGGTAACCCCCCCGAGCTACACTCAGGAATACCCTGCGGCACTGCTCCGGCATGTGTTCTTCACTTACCTTACCCTGCGCTCCCACGATGTGTCCCCTGCAGCGTCCCCGGCCATCTCCTCCGGCCGATGCCGGCATCCGGCTTCTGTGTCCTGTCCCTGTGACGTCGGGATGTACGGGCGCCGCCGGCGGGAAATTTAAAAATTTTAAAAAATGTCATTTTTTTTTTTTTTACATTTTTCATAGTAAAACATTGCTGTCTCAACCAATTTCACATACATTTTGTCCCTACTGCTTTGTCCGTCGCCCTGCCTGCATTTTGACTGTTCTTTCTGCCTGGAAACTGAGAAACGTCCATGGCGTCCAAAAAGCGTCCCTTTAGGTCAAAAGCGGTTTTAGACCGGCTAGAGAACAGCGATAGTAAATCAGAACCACTTGCAGAATTGAGTGATAATGATTCGTGGGGGAAATTCCTCATCAGACACTGAAAACGATTCTGCGACTTTGCTCAGCGATGTGCGAACTTGGCGCTCTATTTCACATTTCAGTGTTTTTGGTTTGATTAAATTATTGAATTAAATTTATTATTATTTTTATATTATTTTTATGATTATTTATTAAATTATAATTTATGATTTTGTGTTTCAAATTTTATCCTCCCCGGGATGTTTACTAGACTCTTGTTCGGACAGATTTCAGTGAGTTATTCCTAAATATTACAGACCTACAATTAAAAAAATACATATTTCCATGCAAAAAAATGGTACCGCTTTCAGCACCAAAAATCTGAAATAATCATACCGCCAGGGAGGTTAATACATAGTTGCACATTATATTGTTACATAGTTACATCATTATATTGCTGCATAGTTACATCATTATATTGCTGCATAGTTACAATGCTACATTATTATAATATTTCATAGTTACATGAATATATTGTTATATTGTTACATCATCGTATTGTTTAACTGTTACATCATTACAGTTGTGCTCAAAAGTTTGCACCCCCTGGCAGAAATTGTGAAATTTTGGCATTGATATTGAAAATATGACGGATCTGCCAGAAAATTCTCTTTTATTGAAGGATGATGATCCTATGAAGCCATTTATTATCACAGAGTTGTTTGGCTCCTTTTTAAATCATAATGATAACAGAAATCCCCCAAATGGCCTGGATCAGAAGTCTCCACCCCTGGATCAGAAGTCTCCTCCCCCGGATCAGAAGTCTCCGCCCCTGGATCAGAAGTCTCCGCCCCCTGGAATATTTGGCCTTGGTACAAACACACAAGGTGACACACACGGGGTGCAATGCCATTTAAAGGTTAATGTCCCACATCTGTGGCTTTTTAAATTGAAATTAGTGTCAGTGTATAAATAGTCAATGAGTTTGTTAGCTCTTACATGGAAGCACTGACTAGGCTAGATACTGAGCCATGGGGAGCAGAGAAGTCCTGCGTAACAAGGTAATGAAACTTTATAAAGATGGAAAAGGATATACAAAGATATCCAAAGCCATGGTCCACCAAAGAAGTTGAGTGCACGTGCTCAGAGTCATATCCAGAGGTTGTCTTTGGCAAATGGACGTATGAGTGCTGCCAGCATTGCTGCAGAGGTTGGAGGGGTGGGGGGGTCAGCCTGTCAGTGCTCAGACCATTACGCCGCACACTGCATCCAATTGGTCTGCATGGCTGTCGTCCCAGAAGAAAGCCTCTTCTAAAGATGATGACCAAGAAAGACCGCAAACAGTTTGCTGAAGACAAGCAGACTAAGGACATGGATTAGTGGAACCGTGTCCTGTGGTCTGATGACACCAAGATCAACTGATTGGGTTCACATGGTGTCAAGCGTGTGTGGTGGCAACCAGGTGAGGAGTACAAAGACAAGCGTGTGTTGCCTACAGTCAAGCATAGTGGTGGGAATGTCATGGTCTGGGGCCGCATGAGTGCTGCCCGCACCGGGGAGCTACAGTTCATTGAGGGAACCATGAATGCCAACATGTACTGTGACATACTGAAGCAGAGCATGATCCCCTCCCTTCAGAGACTGGGCCGCAGGACAGTATTCCAACATAACGACCCCAAACACACCTCCAAGACCACCACTGCCTTGCTAAAGAAGCTGAGGGTAAAGGTGATGGACTGGCCAAGCATGTCTCCAGACTTAAAAACCTATTGAGCATCTGTGGGGCATCCTCAAACGGAAGGTGGAGGAGCGCAAGGTTTCTAACATCCACCAGCTCCGTGATGTCATCATGGAGGAGTGGAAGACGGAAGGTGGAGGAGCGCAAGGTCTCTAACATCCACCAGCTCCGTGATGTCATCATGGAGGAGTGGAAGACGGAAGGTGGAGGAGAGCAAGGTCTCTAACCTCCACCAGCTCAGTGATGACGTCATGGAGGAGTGGAAGAGGACTCCAGTGGCAACCTGTGAAGCTCTGGTGAACTCCATACCCAAGAGGGTTAAGGCAGTGCTGGAAAATAATGGCGGCCACACAAAATATTGACACTTTGGGCCCAATTTGGACCTTGTCACTTAGGGGGGGACTCACTTTTGTTGTCATTCCTCTATGCACTGTTGTTGGGCTAATCTGAAGGCCACACCAAGTTTGGAGGTCTTTAGCTATTAGACATTAATGGCGGTGTGTTGAGTTATTTTGAGGGGACAGCAAATTTCCATGTCATACAAGCTGTACACTGACTACATCCCATTGTAGCAAAGTGTCATTTCTTCAGTGTTGTCACATGAAAAGAGAGAATCAAATATTTACACAAATGTGAGGGGGGGACTCACTTCTGGGAGATACTGTATATATATATATATATATAATTTTGTTTGCTATTTTGTCAATTAAAGTTGAGTTAAGTTATCCTTTAAGTATTTAAGTATTAAAAAAAAAAGATCATCTAGGGACATTATCTAGGACAGGGACAGTTTATGCTGGCTTTAATTATATGGTAATACTTGACTCTTCTCTCCCCCCCTTTTGAGTAATTACTTTTAATCTGTTTCTCTAGTAGACTCATGAGTCCACCAGAGTGATTTATATTCCTTCGTTGTATCTTTGGTTCAGCCAGAGTTTTCCTTTAAAATGATATGCAGTTCAAATGGGGGCATAAGGGGGGCACAAGCTCCCTCTAATTGGTATAGATAGAGACGCCCAGAAAACAAAGGTAAACACATCTAGAAAAGCGAAGAATTGTTTGGCTCTTGGCTCAGTTTGGCGTTCTCCATAAAGGAAAAGTAACATTAATAATTGAACGCAAATAGTGTTTATTCACCAGCGGAGGTCGAAGCCGAGGCCCAGCGCGGATTCATCGCTCGTATTTTCATTTCATGTTTATTCATTTAATATTTATAGAGGAGGGAGAGGATTATCATTTTTATCCATATTGTATTTGGTGTCTTAGCCGGCTTCTGCTGAAACATACAAATTCGTAGATGTGAGACCTTCCGAAGTTTAGTTTGCCGCACCTCGTGGTGATGGTTCGCTTGCGGTCTCCGAAGCCTGCTTGAAAGAAGCCCATCATGTGAATGAAGTTTACTAAAGAAGAGGAGGCGCTAGGCAACAATACGTTTGTCGATGGCAACTTTGGTGTTGTTGGACATCAAACAATAAATAACTATACTTTATAAATAAAAATAAAACACTCAGGATTACATATACACTATATTGCCAAAAGTACTGGGACGCCGGCCTTTCCACACACGTGACCTTTAATAGCCTCCCAGTCTTAGTCCGTAACGTTCAATATTGAGTTAGCCCCGCCCTTTCCACGCACATGGACTTTAATAGTCTCCTAGTCTTAGTCCGTAGAGTTCAATATTGAGTTAGCCCCGCCCTTTCCACGCACATGGACTTTAATGGCCCCCCAGTCTTAGTCCGTAGGGTTCAATATTGAGTTGGCCCCGCCCTTTCCAGGCACATGGACTTTAATGGCCCCCCAGTCTTAGTCCGTAGGGTTCAATATTGAGTTGGCTCCGCCCTTTGCAGCTATAACAGCTTCAACTCTTCTGGGAAGGCTGTCCACAAGGTTTAGGAGGGTGTCTATGGGAAGGTTGGACCATTCTTCCAGAAGCACATTTGTCAGGTCAGGCACTGATGTCGGGGGAGGAGGCCTGGCTCGCAGTCTCCGCTCTAATTCATCCCAAAGGTGTTCTATGGGGTTGAGGTCAGGACTCTGTGCAGGACAGTCAAGTTCCTCCACCCCAAACTGGCTCCTCCATGTCTTTATGGACCTTGCTTTGTGGAACAGGAGGGGCCATCCCCAAACTCTTCCCACAAAGTTGGGAGCATGAAATTGTCCAAAATATCTTGGTATGCTGATGCCTTTAACGTTCCCTTCACTGGAACTAGGGGGGCAAGCCCAACTCCTGAAAAACAACCCCCCACCATAATCACCCTTCCACCAAACTTTACACTTGGCTCAGTGCAGTCAGGCAAGTACCATTCTCCTGGGAATTGACAAACCCAGACACGTCCAACGAATTGCCGAACAGAGAAGTGTGATTGGTCACTCCAGAGAACACATCTTCACTGCTCTAGAGTCCAGTGGTGGCGTGCTTTACACCACGGCATCCAACGTTTTGCATTGCACTTGGTGATGGAAGGCTTGGATGCAGCTGCTCGGCCATGGAAACCCATTCCCATTCCTCTATGCACCGTTGTTGTGCTCATCTGAAGGCCACACCAAGTTTGGAGGTCTTTAGTTATTGACTCTTCAGACAGTTGGAGACTTCTGCGCACTGTGCGCTTCAGCATGCACTGACCCCGCCCTGTCATGTGACGTGGCCTACCACTTGGTGGCTGAGTGGCTGTTGTTCCCAGTTGCTTCCACTTTGTTATTTTCCCACTAACAGTTGAGCGTGGAATATTTAGTAGCCAGGAAATGTCACGTATGGACTTATTGCACAGGTGGCCACCTATCACGGGACCACGCTTGGAGTCACTGAGCTCCTGAGAGTGACCCATTCTTCCACAAATGTTTGTAGAAGCAGTCTGCATGCCTAGGGGCTTGACTTTATACACCTGTGTCCATGGAGGGGATTGGAACTCCTGAATCACATGATTGGGAGGGGATTGGAATACCCGAATCACATGATTTGGAGAGCTGGCCCAATACTTTTGACAATATAGTATACTACAATTATTATAAACATTTTTATATAGTGTGTGCATAATATATATATATACACGGTTGGACAAAACTATGGGAACAGCAGGTAAAAGAACAAAATTGTTACTTAATATGGTGTTGGACCACCTTTGACATCCAAGACAGCTTGAATTCCCCTGGGAAATGACACATATAGTATTGGATGGTTAGTAATGGAATCTGATATTGCTCTTCATGCAAAAATCATTCCAGTTCTCACAGAGATGGCTAGGCCATGAAATGAGCCTGAACCTTGTTCTCTAAAATTGATCATAATGGCTCTGATATTGAGGTCCAGTGACTGCAGTGCCAAGGGAAGGCGGGATACTTTGTCTACAAGCTCATCAAACCACGATTTGACATCACCAGCTGTGTGAATCAGAGCATTATTGTCTTGGTAAATGGCGCTGTCTTCGACAAACAATGTCTGAATCATGGGGTGCACACGGTCGGCCAAAATTTGTACATAGTTGCTGCCAGTTTCTCTATCTTTCAAGGTGATGATGGGGCCTGCAGAATACCAAGATCTGGCTGCCCAAACAATGATTGCACCAGAAATATCGGTCACTAGTAGTTTGACAATTGCAGCTCGCCCGTGATTGTTTGACGTTCACTCCGCACAGTAATTCAAACCTGTATTACCACCTCCCTTCAGTCTTGCACAGGTGTACCGACTCCTCCCCTTCAGTCTTGCACAGGTGTACCAACTCCTCCCCTTCAGTCTTGCACAGGTGTACCGACTCCTCCCCTTCAGCCTTGCACAGGTGTACCGGCTCCTCCCCTTCAGTCTTGCACAGGTGTACCGGCTCCTCCCCTTCAGTCTTGCACAGGTGTACTGGCTCCTCCCCTTCAGTCTTGCACAGGTGTACCGGCTCCTCCCCTTCTATCTTGCACAGGTGTACCGGCTCCTCCCCTTCTATCTTGCAAAGGTATACTGACTTCTCTCCTTCAGTCTAGCACAGGTGTACCGGCTCCTCCCCTTCAGTCTCGCATAGGTGTACACCTGATCCTCCCCTTCAGTCTTGCACAGGTGTACCGACTCCTCCCCTTCAGTCTTGCACAGGTGTACCGGCTCCCCCCCTTCAGTCTTGCACAGGTGTACTGGCTCCTCCCCTTCAGTCTTGCACAGGTGTACCTGCTCCTCCCCTTCAGTCTTGCACAGGTATACTGGCTACTCCCCTTCAATCTTGCACAGGCATACCGGCTCCTCCCCTTCAGTCTTGCACAGGTGTACCGGCTCCTCCCCTTCAGTCTTGCACAGGTGTACCGACTCCTCCCCTTCAGTCTTGCACAGGTGTACCGGCTCCTCCCCTTCAGTCTTGCACAGGTGTACCGGCTCCTCCTCTTCAGTCTTGCACAGGTGTACCAGCTCCTCCTCTTCAGTTTTGCACAGGTGTACCAGCTCCTCCCCTTCAGTCTTGCACAGATGTACCGGCTCCTCCCCTTCAGTCTTGCACAGGTGTACTGACTTCTCTCTTTCAGTCTTGCACAGTTGTACCGGCTCCTCCCCTTGAGTCTAGCACAGGTGTACTGGCTCCTCCCCTTCAGTCTCACACAGGTGTACCAGCTCCTCCCCTTCAGTCTCGCACTGGTGTATAGGCTCCTCCCCTTCAGTCTTGCACATGTGTACCGCCTCCTCACCTGGATTGAAACGGCTTCCTCTGATGTTACTGCACACTGTGAGCTTCTCACAATGTGCATTAGAAGCTGCAGCACATCAGACAGAGCTCCGCCTCCTTTCCTGGCCAGAGGACGTCCAGCCTGACTGTCCCTGGCCTGACCCTTTCATTCCTTAAATTTAAGTTCTTTTAATCATGGAGGCTCAGCATCACATGAGGGCATTGTCTAGGGCAGTCTGCTTGTGAATGCCTGTCTAGGAATACCCAGGTCTCCAGACTGACATTCACCCATTAAAGCACTTTTATATTTGCATTACTCCTCCCAAGAGCCGGCCCACTGCTTATATCAGGGCTGAGGACTCTTGAGAGGATTACTGACACTGGGTGCTGTGATGTTTTTTAGGAATCAGGTCCTGATTCCTCTATTTAGATCTTTATATCACTAGATGGGTTACCGGCAGGAGGAAGGAGGTCCTGATTCCTCTATATAGATCTTTATATCACTAGAGGGGTCACCGGCAGGAGGAAGGAGGTCCTGATTCCTCTATATAGATCTTTATATCACTAGAGGGGTCACCAGCAGGAGGAAGGAGGTCCTGATTCCTCTATATAGATCTTTATATCACTAGAGGGGTCACCGGCAGGAGGAAGGAGGTCCTGATTCCTCTATATAGATCTTTATATCACTAGAGGGGTCACCGGCAGGAGGAAGGAGGTCCTGATTCCTCTATTTAGATCTTTATATCACTAGATGGGTTACCGGCAGGAGGAAGGAGGTCCTGATTCCTCTATATAGATCTTTATATCACTAGAGGGGTCACCGGCAGGAGGAAGGAGGTCCTGATTCCTCTATATAGATCTTTATATCACTAGAGGGGTCACCAGCAGGAGGAAGGAGGTCCTGATTCCTCTATATAGATCTTTATATCACTAGAGGGGTCACCGGCAGGAGGAAGGAGGCCCTGATTCCTCTATATAGATCTTCATATCACTAGAGGGGTCACCAACAGGAGGAAGGAGGTCCTGATTCCTCTATATAGATCTTTATATCACTAGAGGGGTCACCGGCAGGAGGAAGGAGGTCCTGATTCCTCTATATAGATCTTTATATCACTAGATGGGTTACCGGCAGGAGGAAGGAGGTCCTGATTCCTCTATATAGATCTTTATGTCACTAGAGGGGTCACCGGCATGAGGAAGGAGGTCCTGATTCCTCTATATAGACCTGTTATATCACTAGAGGGGTCACCGGCAGGAGAAAGGAGGTCCTGATTCCTCTATATAGACCTGTTATATCACTAGAGGGGTCACCGGCAGGAGGAAGGAGGTCCTGATTCCTTTATATAGATCTTTATATCACTAGAGGGGTCACCAGCAGGAGGAAGGAGGTCCTGATTCCTCTATATAGATCTTTATATCACTAGAGGGGTCACCGGCAGGAGGAAGGAGGCCCTGATTCCTCTATATAGATCTTCATATCACTAGAGGGGTCACCAACAGGAGGAAGGAGGTCCTGATTCCTCTATATAGATCTTTATATCACTAGAGGGGTCACCGGCAGGAGGAAGTAGGTCCTGATTCCTCTATATAGATCTTTATTTATCACTAGAGGGATCGCCAGCAGGAGGAAGGAGGTCCTGATTCCTCTATATAGATCTTTATATCACTAGAGGGGTCACCAACGGGAGGAAGGAGGTCCTGATTCCTCTATATAGATCTTTATATCACTGGGGGGTCACCGGCAGGAGGAAGGAGGTCCTGATTCCTCTATATAGATCTTTATATCACTAGAGGGGTCACCGGCAGGAGGAAGGAGGTCCTGATTCCTCTATATATATCTTTAGCATCTCTGTCTCCAGTTCAAGACAACCTAATTTCAAAAAATATATTAATGAGATAGAACAAGTCCAGAGATGAGCATTAAAATGGCAAATGGTCTGAGGGATAAAACATATCGAGGATGACTGCAGGAACCTAATTTGTACAGTGAAGGCAAGAAGGGAAAGAGAGGACTTGACTGAAACATTTAAATTAACCACTTCGTGCCGGCGCCTCCCTTCCCTTTCAGAGTTTCAGAAGGCGGGCGGGGATTTAGAGTCATGTGTCCACTGTGATTCGCCATCACGGCGGTCACTTGATCGTAAAATGTCCCAATCGAAAGAGGAGATCAGGACCTTTCCATGAGTCACGGACATATGTGCTGGGAGTGCGCAGGGCATGCGCTCTAAGCACATATGTATTTTCTAATTACATGCAAATATGCAGCCACTTGGCGTCAAGGGGTTAAGGTGCAGAAGGGCACGATTTATGATTAGAATCAAAAACATGGAAATATGACCTTAACCCCCCTGGCGGTATTCCTGAGTGTAGCTCGGGGTTAACTTTCAGCACCACAAGCGGTAACCCCCCCGAGCTACACTCGGGAATACACTGCAGCGTTGCTCCGGGATCCCTCGATCACTTACCTTGTTCTGCGCTCCCGCGATGTCCCCCCTGCAGTGTCCCCTGTAATGTCCTCCGGCCGATGCCGGCATCCATCTTCCGGGTTCCGCCCCCTGCGACGTCGGGACGTACGGGGACAGAACTGGCGGGAAATTAAAAAATTTTAAAAGTGACATTCACTAAATACACTAAAATCTCATAGTATAACATTCCTGTATCAAACCATTTCACATACATTTTGTCCCGAGTGCTTTGTCCGGCGCCCTGCCTGCATTTTTACTGTTCTTTCTGCCTGGAAACTGGGAAACGTCCATGGCGTCCAAAAAGCGTCCCTTTAGGTCAGACGCGGTTTTAGACCGACTAGAGAACAGCGATAGTAAATCAGAACCACTTGCAGAATTGAGTGATAATGATTCGTGGGGGAAATTCCTCATCAGACACTGAAAACGATTCTGCGACTGAGCTCAGCGATGTGCGAACTTTCACATTTCAGTGTTTTTGGTTTGATTATATTATTGAATTAAATTTATTATTATTATATTATTATTTTTTATGATTATTTAATAAATTATAATTTATGATTTTGTGTTTCTAATTTTATCCTCCCCGGGATGTTTACTAGACTCTTGTTCGGACAGATTTCAGTGAGTTATTCCTAAAAATTACAGCCTACAATAAAAAAACAACATATTTCCATGCAAAAAAATTTACCTCTTTGAGCACAGAAATACTGACATAATCAGACCGCTAGGGAGGTTAAAGTTTTTTATGGTTTTACACTATGGGATGTTCGCTTTTGTTTCTGTTCGCATGCTGAAACTTGGTTTTCTGCCTGGGAGGAGAGGAGAAAGTTTAAAAAGGCTCTTTTAAAACTACACTGTTGTTTATATCCACGCAGGTCATCATCCTATTGGTTACTGTCAGCCAGATCACAGGATTCCCGGGAATTAATATTGGTGCCATTCTTACCATCACGCATTGGGCTAATCCCTAACCAGGCGCTTAAGACCAACCTAGAGATAGGTGGTCCACGGTAATGGTGAGTGCACATCAATGTGGGGCAATGATGGAGCACAGAGGAGCACCTGTCATTATATTATTGAATTCAATTTATTATTATTATATTATTATTTTGTATAATTATTTACTATATTATAATTTATGATTTTGTGTTTCCAATTTTATCATATCATAGTTTACTAGACTCTTGTTCGGACAGATTTCAATGAGTTATTCCTAAAAATTTCAGACCTACAATAAAAAAGAACATATTTCGATGCATAAAAATGTACCGCTTTGAGCACAGAAATACTGACACAATCAGACCGTTGGGAAGGTTAATCAATTCAATACCGGGCAATTTTCCCCCTTCCTGCCCAGGCCAGTTTTCAGTTTTCAGCGCTCTCACACTTTGAATGACAATTGCGCGGTCATACAACATTGTACCCAAACTAACATTTTATCATTTTCTTCACACGACTAGAGCTTTATTTTGGTGGTATGTAATCACCGCCGGGGTTTTTATTTTTTGCTAAATTAACAAAAAAAGACCAAAAATTTTGAAAAAAAAAAAGTTTTTCTTTGTTTCTGTTGTAAAAGTTTGCAAATAAATAATTGTTCTTCATAAATTTAGGCCGAGATGTATTCTGCTACATGTCTTTGGTGAAAGTAACCCAAATTAGGAGGTATTATTTAGTTTGTAGGAAAGTTATAGAGTTCACAAACTATGGGATAGATCTGAATATTGATCAATCCTGAAGTACTGACAGCCAATCTAATTTCTTGAGGTCCAAGAATGTCAGAACAGTACAGATATCCCCCAAATGTCAGGACGGTACAGATATCCCCCAAATGTCAGGACAGAACAGATATCCCCCAAATGTCAGGACAGAACAGATATCCCCCAAATGTCAGGACAGGACAGATATCCCCCAAATGTCAGCACAGTACAGATATCCCCCAAATGTCAGAACAGTACAGATATCCCCCAAATGTCAGAACAGTACAGATATCCCCCAAATGTCAGGATGGTACAGATATCCCCCAAATGTCAGGACGGGACAGATATCCCCCAAATGTCAGGACAGTACAGATATCCCCCAAATGTCAGAACAGTACAGATATCCCCCAAATGTCAGGACAGTACAGATATCCCCCAAATGTCAGAACAGTACAGATATCCCCCAAATGTCAGGACGGTACAGATATCCCCCAAATGTCAGGACGGGACAGATATCCCCAAAATGTCAGGACAGTACAGATATCCCCCCAAATGTCAGGACAGTACAGATATCCCCCCAAATGTCAGGACAGTACAGATATCCCCCCAAATGTCAGGACAGTACAGATATCCCCCCAAATGTCAGGACAGTACAGATATCCCCCAAATGTCAGGACAGTACAGATATCCCCCAAATGTCAGGATAGTACAGATATCCCCCAAATGTCAGAACAGTACAGATATCCCCCAAATGTCAGGACAGTACAGATATCCCCCAAATGTCAGGACAGTACAGATATCCCCCAAATGTCAGGACGGGACAGATATCCCTTAAATGTCAGAACGGTACAGATATCCTCCAAATGTCAGGACAGTACAGATATCCCCCCAAATGTCAGGACAGTACAGATATCCCCCCAAATGTCAGGACAGTACAGATATCCCCCCAAATGTCAGCACGGTACAGATATCCCCCAAATGTCAGGAAAGTACAGATATCCCCCAAATGTCAGCACAGTACAGATATCCCCCAAATGTCAGGACAGTACAGATATCCCCCAAATGTCAGAGCAGTACAGATATCCCCAAAATATCAGGACAGTACAGATATCCCCCAAATGACCCCTTTTTGCAGAGTAGACAGTCCGACGTACTTCATAAGAGGAATGGCGAGTTTTTTGAAGTTGTATTTTTTTGTCATAATTTTTCGGAAAATGAAAAAATTAAAAAAATTAGTTTCACTATATTTTTTTTACATACTGTCACCAGTGCAGTACAGCGTCATCATATAACTGGCATGGCGGTGATCAGGGACACTGACTGGTGACAGTATGAAAAAAAAAAATATATTTTTTTAATTTTTTTTTTATTATTTTTTATTACATTTTTTTTATTTTTTTAAGATTTTTTTTCATATTTCACTATGACCAAAGTAGTACAATGTTACCATAGTAACATTGTACTACTTTGGGGAAGTGATCAGTATTTTTTTTTTTTTACACAATTTGCTTATAGCAAAGAATTACTTTGCTATAAGCAAGCATTTACCTGAATGACATCGATTCATTCAGGTTTTTTTTGTTTTTTGTTTTTTGTGCTTAGCTGTGATTTGGCCACAGCTAATCACATGACATGTGCATGTGACCAGCTGTGACCATTCACAGCTAGACGCAAGTATACAATGTTGACAAAGCCTGGATGTGACGAAACGCATCCGGGGCACGTGACGTAGTGACGCATTGACGTTCCCGGAAGTGCCGTGGTGGCCATTTTGGAGTCTGGAACACATGGTTGGTCATATCCCTGGGACTTTCAGTCTCTATCTGGCATCCTTCTAGAGCTTAAGGACCATCGTTTTGGAGCCATCGTTGGGTATTATCGCTGTATATACAACCTATATGACCTGGAAGCTGTTTTTATCTGTTTTAATGTAAGTTACTACAATAAAATTTGTATGTGGTTTGATACATGCGCTGATCCCTGGTCTGTTTGTGAGGTCTATGGGAAGTGTCTGGAGAAGATGACGTCTTTCTGAGGAAACTCCATTCTTAAAAACATGGATTATATGTGGGTTTTATTTACTTTAGGGTAATTCTGCACTTTTATTATATTGTTTGCTATGGTGTAAACGGTTTGTAGCTAATCCCTCACTGTTGCTGTGGCACTGGAGTGTTTGCATGCTGCACGTGTGGCACCTCTTTGAAACCGTTTGGCAGCTCCAGAAGTGCTGCGGCATTCCAGGTGCACGCGTGCTCCCGCACATGCGCAGTTTGCGGTAATGCAGAGCCTCGCAGCGGCGCGATCTGTCACCCGCCGTGTACCTCAGACACGGCCGATGACAGATCAGAGTACCGGCTCCCGTTGCTGGTACCATGTGACCTGCTGTGACCAATCACAGCAGGTCACATGACAGTTGTATACAATGGATGGCTTCATTCATGCCATCCATTGTATACTAGTGCCTAGCTGTGAATGGTCACAGCTAATCATATGCACATGTCATGTGATTAGCTGTGACCAAATCACAGCTAAGCACAAAAAAAAAAAACCTGAATGAATCGATTTCATTCAGATAAATGCTTGCTTATAGCAAAGTAATTCTTTGCTATAAGGAAATTGTGTAAAAAAAAAAAAAAAAAATACTGATCACTTCCCCAAAGTAGTACAATGTTACTATGGTAACATTGTACTACTTTGGTCATAGTACAATATGAAAAAAAAAATCTTAAAAAAAAATAAAAAAATGTAATAAAAAATTAAAAATAATAAAAAAAAAAATAAATAAATAAAAAAAAATATATATATTTTTTTTTTTCATACTGTCACCAGTCAGTGTCCCTGTTCACCGCCATGCCAGTTATATGATGACGCTGTACTGCACTGGTGACAGTATGTAAAAAAAAATTGTGAAAATAATTTTTTACATTTTTTTATTTTCCGAAAAATTATGACAAAAAAAATACAACTTCAAAAAACTTGCCATTCCTCTTATGAAGTACGTCGGACTGTCTACTCTGTAAAAAGGGGTCATTTGGGGGATATCTGTACTGTCCTAACATTTGGGGGATATCTGTACTGTCCTGACATTTGGGGGATATCTGTCCTGTCCTGACATTTGGGGGATATCTGTACTGTTCTGACATTCTTGGACCTCAAGAAATTAGATTGGCTGTCAGTACTTCAGGATTGATCAATACTCAGATCTATACCATAGTTTGTGAACTCTATAACTTTCCTACAAACTAAATAATACATCCTAATTTGGGTTATTTTCACCAAAGACATGTAGCAGAATACATCTCGGCCTAAATTTATGAAGAACAATTATTTATTTGTAAACTTTTATAACAGAAACAAAGAAAAACTTGTTTTTTTCAAAATTGTTGGTCTTTTTTTGTTAATTTAGCAAAAATTAAAAACCCCAGCGGTGATTAAATACCACCAAAAGAAAGCTCTAGTTGTGTGAATAAAATGATAAAATTTTAGTTTGGGTACAGTGTTGTATGACCGCGCAATTGTCATTCAAAGTGTGAGAGCGCTGAAACCTGAAAAATGGCCTGGGCAGGAAGGGGGTAAATTGCATGGTATTGAAATGGTTAAAAACAAAAAAATTGATTCTTTTGGCGTTCCAAAATCTTACGGTCCTCAAAGGGTTAAACTATCAATAAGAAAGTTCAAAACTAACCTTAGAAAGTATTATTTTTGGAACAAACTTCCAGCTGAGGTAGTGAGTCGGTCAACACTAAGTAAATTTTAACATTCTTGGAACAAACGTAGATCTACAGTCAGGTCCATAAATATTGGGACATGGACACAATTCTAACATTTTTGGCTCTATACACCACCACAATGGATTTGAAATGAAATGAACAAGATGTGCTTTAACTGCAGACTGTCAGCTTTAATTTGAGGGTATTTACATCCAAATCAGGTGAACGGTGTAGGAATTACAACAGTTTGCATATGTGCCTCCCACTTGTTAAGGGACCAAAAGTAATGGGACAATTGGCTTCTCAGCTGTTCCATGGCCAGGTGTGTGGTATTTCCTCATTATCCCAATTACAATGAGCAGATAAAAGGTCCAGAGTTCATTTCAAGTGTGCTATTTGCATTTGGAATCTGTTGCTGTCAACTCTCAAGATGAGATCCAAAGAGCTGTCACTACCAGTGAAGCAAGCCATCATTAGGCTGAAAAAACAAAAACAAACCCATCAGAAAGATAGCAAAAACATTAGGCGTGGCCAAAACAACTGTTTGGAACATTCTTAAAAAGAAGGAACGCACCGGTGAGCTCAGCAACACCAAAAGACCCGGAAGACCACGGAAAACAACTGTGGTGGATGACAGAAGAATTCTTTCCCTGGTGAAGAAAACACCCTTCACAACAGTTGGCCAGATCAAGAACACTCTCCAGGAGGTAGGTGTATGTGTGTCAAAGTCACCAATCAAGAGAAGACTTCACCAGAGTGAATACAGAGGGTTCACCACAAGATGGAAACCATTGGTGAGCCTCAAAAACAGGAAGGCCAGATTAGAGTTTGCCAAACGACATGTAAAAAAGCCTTCACAGTTCTGGAACAACATCCTATGGACAGATGAGACCGACATCAACTTGTACCAGAGTGATGGGAAGAGAAGAGTATGGAGAAGGAACTGCTCATGATCCTAAGCATACCACCTCATCAGTGAAGCATGGTGGTGGTAGTGTCATGGCGTGGGCATGTATGGCTGCCAATGGAACTGCTTCTCTTGTATTTATTGATGATGTGACTGCTGACAGAAGCAGCCGGATGAATTGTGAAGTGTTTCGGGAATATTATCGGCTCATATTCAGCCAAATGCTTCACAACTCATTGGACGCTTCACAGTGCAGATGGACAATGACCCAAAGCAGACTGCAAAAGCAACCAAAGAGTTTAAGGGAAAGAAGTGGAATGTTCTGCAATGGCCAAGTCAATCACCTGACCTGAATCCGATTGAGCATTTCACTTGCTGAAGACAAAACTGAAGGGAAAATGCCCCAAGAACAAGCAGGAACTGAAGACAGTTGCAGTAGAGGCCTGGCAGAGCATCACCAGGGATGAAACCCAGCGTCTGGTGATGTCTATGCGTTCCACACTTCAGGCTGTAATTGACTGCAAAGGATTTGCAACCAAGTATTAAAAAGTGAAAGTTTGATTTATGATTATTATTCTGTCCCATTACTTTTGGTCCCTTAACAAGTGGGAGACACATATGCAAACTGTTTTAATTCCTACACTGTTCACCTGATTTGGATGTAAATACCCTCAAATTAAAGCTGACAGTCTGCAGTTAAAGCACATCTTGTTTGTTTCATTTCAAATTCATTGTGGTGATGTATAGAGCCAAAAATGTAAGAATTGTGTCCATGTCCCAATATTTATGGACCTGACTGTATATTCAGAAAAAAGAGAAAAAAAACAAAACCAAGAGACTCAATAAACCATTTGGTCTTTTTCTGCCATCACTCTTTTATGTTTCTCGGTTTCTAGAAGTTGACTAATAAACCGGCAGGGGTTTTGATCATTGACGACTCCATGAAAAGCAATAAAGAAACGCTTTGACTATACATACAGTACATTTTTAAAAATGATATTCTCGTTTTTCTAGAATGGCGGCGTGTGGGAAAATGGACAGAAAATTGAGAGATCCCAAACCTAATCAAGTCCACAAGATTAGAAACAGATCCGCTAGTAACAGAGACATTTAATGACCCCGATGGATGACCTTTCCATCGGCGAGGATGGGAGCTCGGGGAGAAGAGCGATCCCCCGGCTCACATTCATTCACACATTCATCTCAGCTCTGTTTAATCTGAATTCCTTCCTGCAGTGAAATACAGATATTCACTTTGTTTTTTTATTTACTCACACCTGGCAGGCGGCAGCTTTACACTCCATCTTCGTAAATAAGCAACAAGCTATTATGATTCCGAGAATAACATTTTATGAGCGCAAAATGATAACATAATTGCGTATCATAAAGCATAATTGTTACATGCTGAAAACGGGTTCGTTTGCCAACATGCACAAAATATTCCCTTCAGTCATATTTATAGCCTGAGCGTCCTCCCAGTAAGCGAAAGGGGAAATTCCAGATAAATGGCGCACTGTTTTCCAGCAATGCCAGAAGGACAGCTCTGTAATATATGCAAAGTTCAAGGTAATCTATGCTAATAACTCCAGGCTGAAAGGAAAAATGTTTCCTCTTCTCTAATGGAAATGGTTCTTTTCAGTAAGAGGATACGTTTTGGAGAAATGAGAACTCTAGGTCTGACTTAGCGGGAGGGGCAGATCTCTGCAGTAGGAATGAGCCAATGGTTTGGTCCAAAGCTAGGTTCAGGCTGAACTTTTGCCCATTCAGTCCTATGTTTGGTAGGAGAAAGGCATCATATATAGAAGCAATATTCCTACCACATCTATATATGACAGCTTCCCATTGTCAATGGTTTCTAAGGTAGCAACTGGTGCTGCTTCCCTAGCAACTGCCGCTGCCACTGGCACATTGGCTTACATGGCCAGGAATCCCCAGCCACACAAGTAAAGGGGACAAGATTGCATGGCCATATGTCACCACTATCTACCACATCTATATATGACAGCTTCCCATTGTCAATGGTTCCTAAGGTAGCAACAGGTGCTGCGTCCCTAGCAACTGCCGCTGCCACTGGCACATTGGATTATATGGCCAGGAATCCCCAGCCACACAAGTAAAGGGACAAGATTGCATGGCCATATGTCACCACTATCTACCACATCTATATATGACAGCTTCCCACTGTCAATGGTTCCCAAGGTAGGAACAGGTGCTGTGTCCCTAGCAACTGCCACTGACACTGACTCATTGGCTTACATGACCAGGAATCTCCAGCCACACAAGTAAAGGGACAAGATTGCATGGCCATATGTCACCACTATCTACCACATCTATATATGACAGCTTCCCACTGTCAATGGTTCCCAAGGTAGGAACAGGTGCTGTGTCCCTAGCAACTGCCACTGACACTGACTCATTGGCTTACATGACAAGGAATCTCCAGCCACACAAGTAAAGGGACAAGATTGCATGGCCATATGTCACCACTATCTACCACATCTATATATGACAGCTTCCCACTGTCAATGGTTCCTAAGGTAGCAACAGGTGCTGCGTCCCTAGCAACTGCCACTGGCACATTGGCTTACATGGCCAGGAATCTCCATCCACACAAGTAAAGGGACAAGATTGCATGGCCATATGTCACCACTATCTATTACATCTCTATATGACAGCTTCCCACTGTTAATGGTTCCTAAGGTAGCAACAGGTGCTGCGTCCCTAGCAACCGCCGCTGCCACTGACACATTGGCTTACATGGCCAGGAATCCCCAGCCACACAAGTAAAGGGGAAAGATTCCATGGCCATATGTCACCACTATCTACCACATCTATATAGGACAGCTTCCCACTGTCAATGGTTCCTAAGGTAGCAACAGGTGCTGCGTCCCTAGCAACCGCTGCTGCCACTGGCACATTGGCTTACATGGCCAGGAATCCCCAGCCACACAAGTAAAGGGGACAAGATTGCATGGACATATGTCACCACTATCTACCACTTCTATATATGACAGCTTCCCACTGTCAGTGGTTCCTAAGGTAGCAACAGGTGCTGCGTCCCTAGCAACTGCCACTGGCACATTGGCTTACATGGCCAGGAATCTCCAGCCACACAAGTAAAGGGACAAGATTGCATGGCCATATGTCACCACTATCTACCACATCTATATAGGACAGCTTCCCACTGTCAATGGTTCCTAAGGTAGCAACAGGTGCTGCGTCCCTAGCAACTGCCACTGGCACATTGGCTTACATGGCCAGGAATCTCCAGGCACAAGAGTAAAGGGACAAGATTGCATGGCCATTTGTCACCACTATCTACCACTTCTATATATGACAGCTTCCCACTGTCAGTGGTTCCTAAGGTAGCAACAGGTGCTGCGTCCCTAGCAACTGCCACTGGCACATTGGCTTACATGGCCAGAAATCTCCAGCCACACAAGTAAAGGGGAAAGATTCCATGGCCATATGTCACCACTATCTACCACATCTATACAGTTGTGTCCAAAATTATTCAACCCCCAATGCTGTAAAGGGGTTTAGGGACTATAGTGTACATTTGGAATTGTATTCAGAATCAAATCCTACAAGGACGTTGTAACTACCCAAATGCAACTAAAATGACATCAATTGTTTATGTAATACAGTAGTAAATGGTTCTTATGTGGTTTCTTCATTGCCACAATTATTCAACCCCTTAAAGACTACCACTCTGAAGAACAGAGGTTCATACAGGTGCTTTCCATCAGGTATTGAAAACACCTGTGGATGTCACCGAGCAGCAATCAAGCATAATAAGCACCAATTAGGCAGCTTTAAAATGACTGTGATACTCAGCTCCTTCTAGACATTTACTGGTGTGGTTACAAACATGGTGAAGGCAAGAGAATGGTCCAGGAAGACAAGAGAAGAGGTGATTTCTCTTCACAGGAAGGGCAATGGCTATAAGAAGATTGCAAAGATGTTAAACATACCAAGAGACACCTTAGGAAGCATCATTCGCAAATTCAAGGCAAAGGGCACTGTTGAAACGCTACCTGGTCGTGGCAGAAAGAAGATGCTGACTTCGACTGCTGTGCGCTACCTGAAGCGTAGAGTGGAGAGAAGTCCCCGTGTGACTGCTGAGGAACTGAGAAAAGATTTGTCAGATGTGGGTACAGAAGTTTCAGCCCAGACAATAAGACGCACACTGCGTAATGAAGGCCTCCGTGCCAGAACTCCCAGGCGTACCCCCTTGCTGTCTCCAAAGAATAAGAAGAGTCGACTGCAGTATGCCAAAAGCCATGTGGACAAACCACAAAAGTTGTGGGATAGTGTTCTGTGGACTGATGAAACAAAATTAGAACTGTTTGGGCCCATGGATCAACGCTATGTTTGGAGGAGGAAGAACAAGGCCTATGATGAAAAGAACACCTTGCCTACTGTGAAGCATGGTGGAGGGTCAATCATGCTTTGGGGCTGTTTTGCTTCTGCAGGTACAGGGAAGCTTCAGCGTGTGCAAGGTACCATGAATTCTCTTCAGTACCAGGAGATATTGGATGGAAACGTGATGCAGTCCGTCACACACCTGAGGCTTGGGAGACGTTGGACCTTTCAACAGGACAATGATCCCAAGCATACCTCCAAGTCCACTAGAGCATGGTTGCAGAGGAAAGGCTGGAACATTTTGGAGTGGCCATCGCAGTCACCAGACTTAAATCCGATTGAGAACCTCTGGTGGGACTTAAAGAAAGCAGTTGCAGTGCGCAAGCCTAAGAATGTGACTGAACTGGAGGCCTTTGCCCATGAAGAATGGGCGAAGATACCCGTAGATCGCTGCAAGACACTTGTGTCAAGCTATGCTTCACGTTTAAAAGCTGTTATAACTGTAAAAGGATGCTGTACTAAGTACTAAGATTGAATGTCACTTGGGGGTTGAATAAAACTGATAATGCTGTGAGCACAGAAAAGACATTTGTGGTTATTTCATTATAACTGTTATGTTATATTTGTCTGACCTACAAGTGCCTCTTTAATGTAAATGTAAGCAAGATGACTGAATGATCAAAAGCAATGTCAAACTGGCCAAAACACTCAATTTCAGTGGGGGTTGAATAATTTTGGACACAACTGTATATGACAGCTTCCCACTGTCAATGGTTCCTAAGGTAGCAACAAGTGCTGCGTCCCTAGCAACCGCCGCTGCCACTGGCACATTGGCTTACATGGCCAAGAATCCCCAGCCACACAAGTAAAGGGGAAAGATTCCATGGCCATATGTCACCACTATCTACCACATCTATATATGACAGCTTCCCACTGTCAGTGGTTCCTAAGGTAGCAACAGGTGCTGGACCCCCTTAAAACCCGTACTTTACCAGACTAAATGGGTCTGATATGCAATTTGGGGGGACCCAATGCATTTTTTTCATTCTTGCTGTAGGATGTGCAAAGATACAGTTTTTAATAAAAAAAAGAAAAGCACACAGACCCCTCCAAAGGCCCACCAAAATACCTAGTAGACCAGACGATCTAGCAATCCTGTCATCTGCTGTATAGAGGAGTGCTCCACTGGCAGGAGGGGAAGGGAACAGCACAGCCCTGTATAATCTGTTGTATGGAGGAGCGCTGGCCTGTGTCTCTGTAGTGATTTTCTGCATGCAAGTTGGGGGGGGGGTGGAACTTACAGGTAGAAAATTGTACTGGGAACACAGTGGTGATGGGGAGGGGGTAACAATAATTTGTGCTTGGGATAAGAGGTGTGCAGGGGGTGACATTTGTGCTGGTTAGGGTAATTTGGGGGAAGGGGTGTGCTAAGAGGAGGATTAAAGGGGGATATGTGCCAGGAGAGGGATTGGGGGGATATGTACTAGGGAGGAGACTGATGGGGGGATATGTGCTAGGAGCAGGGATTGGAGGAATATGTGCTAGGAGGGGGGATTGGGGAGATGTCTGCTAGGAGGGGGGATTGGGGAGATGTCTGCTAGGAGGGGGGATTGGTGGGGGGATACATGCTAGAATAGGAACGGGGGGTATGTTGTGCTAGGAGGGGGGATTGAGGGGATATCTGCTAGACAGGGGATTGGTGGGGGGATATGTGCTAGGAGTGGGAATTGGGAGGATAATTTACTAGCAGAGGGGATTAAGGGGATATGTGCTAGGAGCAGGGATTGGGGGGATATGTGCTAAGAGGGGGTCATGGGGCGGATATGTGGTAGGAGGGGGGACTAGTGGGGGGATATGTGCGAGGAGTGGGAATTGGGGGATATGGCGCTAGGAGTGGGGATTGGGGAGATATGTACTAGGAGGGGGATGGGTGGGGGATATGTGCCAGGATCAGAGATTGGAAGGGGGGATATGTGCTAGGAGTGGGGTTTGGGAGGGATATGTGCTAAGGAGGGGGGATTGGGGGGCATAAGTGCTAGGAGGAGAGATTGGGGGATATGTGCTAGGAGGGGGGATAGGGGGTGGGAATTTTTGCTAGGAGGGGTTGTGAGGAATTTGGGCTAAGAGGGGCATTGGGGGGGGGTAGAATTTGTGCCAGTAGTGTGTAGGGGTTATTTGGGTTGAGAGGGGAGGGCTGGAGGACAAGATGAGGCTTTGTGCTAAGGGATGGACTACTATTCCCATGATGCTTTGTGTCGGTGTACACTCATGGGATGTAGTGCAGGTCTCCCAGCTGGCCCAGGCCATGTGACAGGGCAGGTTGAGTGGAGAGCAACATCCGGAGTTCAGGAAGTGGGCAGAAGTGTGGGCAGCAGAGAGGGAGACTTCTACAGTGTTCAGTGGAGCTGAGAGTCTGCATAAGGTGAGCTGCCTGAAGACTGCAGAGGAAATGCATTGTGATTATTCAGCGACTGACCAACAATGTTTCTTTGTGTGTGTGTTGCATGGTGCTGTATGTGCCTGTTGTATGTCCACTGCAGCACCACATCTTGCTGGCTCATGGAACCCTCAGAGCCGAGGGAACCTCTGTACAGTTCTATGCTGGTATGCTGGGGAAGGGGGACTGGATGGGAGTTGAGTCTGTACTAAGGCAGGGGGAGGGGTGACACCATGTTTTACCACACCAGGTGACACCAACCCTAGTAATGCCACTGCTCTGTGCTATGCCCAGACACACAGTCTGCATGGGAAGGAAAGATATGGACAAGCCACAGCATGTAATCTCCAGAAGAGAAAAAGAGAAGCGGGAGCAGTTCCATCTCGGAGAGAACCTGCCTACTGTTACATTCATCATGTAGGGGGATTGCTCGGACCTGCAATCCTCCCTAAAGAATACCAGCTTTGGAGTTCTGTCACTGTGAACTCTGCTTTGAATGGACTCTTGCCTGTGCAGGTATGCTGGGGCAGCCACAAGCCTGAGTTATGGATTAGGGACGTTAGGAAAAGACTGTGCACTTTGTTCTGTTATGATGAGAGTTTTCAGTAAAGCTTTTGAAACTTCGTCCTTGCCTGGTCTGAAGTCACTTAAAGGGGTGCATGGTGGTAATGGTGTATGGAAGAACAGGGCCTGTAATGCACACATGGGGAGTAGTGGTGGCATGCAATTGCTAGGGGCAACAAGTACCAGAGAAAGATGATATGACAACCAGACAGTGGGAGTATGGTACTGGCAGGGGTGATGGGTTCCTTGCATGGTGAGCAGAGTGGTGTGTTGTTTCTCTCCAAAAAGTTGGCGCCCCAGTTAACCGGGACCACATCTGTGTGGCAGAGACCCTAGGGACCTAGCTGAATTATACAGGGAGAAAATAATTAGTTATGCACGCGCATGGGGTCTGTGCTGATGCCTGGCAGGACCAGTTTTGTCACTGGAAGAGAGGTGGCAGCGTCAAGCTGGAAGGGTGGAACAGGACATTGCAATGTTGTGTCTCCCTCAAATTGTCTGAGCAGGTGTATTCATCGTAGGACCGGGTAGAACGTGGCCACTGTGAACTCTGCTTTGAATGGACTCTTTCCTGTGCAGGTATGCTGGGGCAGACACAAGCCTGAGTTATGGATTAGGGATGTTAGGTAAAGACTGTGCACTTTGTTCTGTTATGATGAGAGTTTTCAGTAAAGCTTTTGAAACTTTGTCCTTGCCTGGTCTGAAGTCACTTAAGGGGGTACATGGTGGTAATGGCATATGGAAGAACAGGGCCTGTAATGCACACATGGGGAGTAGTGGTGGCATGCAATTGCTAGGGGCAACAAGTACCAGAGAAAGATGATATGACAGCCAGACAGTGGGAGTATGGTACTGGCAGTGGTGATGGGTTCCTTGCATGGCGAGGGGAGTGCTGTTTCTCTACTGAGCAGTTGACGCCCCAGTTAACCGGGACCACATCTGCGTGGCAGAGACTCTAGGGACCTAGCTGAATGATACAGGGAGAAAAGAGTTAATTATGCATGCACATGGGGTCTGTGCTGATGCCTGGCAGGACCCGTTCTGTCACTGGAGAAGAGGTGGCAGAGTCAAGCTGGAAGGGTGGAATGTGGTGTCTCCTTCAAATTGTCTGAGCAGGTTTATGAATCATGGGACCGGGAATAACGTGGCCACTGTGAACTTTGCTTTGAATGGACTCTTGCCTGTGCAGGTATGCTGGGGCAGCCACAAGCCTGAGTTATGGATTAGGGAAGTTAGGAAAGGATTGTGCACTTTGTTCTGTTATGATGAGAGTTTTCAAATTGTCTGAGCAGGTGTATGCATCATGGGACCGGGAAGCACTTGTATGACAGCGTCAAGTTATGATACAGAGACACTGAGCTGTACGGGGTGGGATGTCGCCACAATGTTGGTGTCACATGGACGTGGCCCTGCCTGGTCTCGGGCATTAGTGAGCGCATACACCAGAGAATTCGGAGGAAGGAGAAAAGTGAGAGAAAGCAAAAGACCCCGTCTGCTCCCGGCGGGTTGGCCCCGCCCCATGCAGAGAGACTGCTGCTTCCACACAGAGGGCAAGAGTTCTTTTCATTCCAGCAGGGAAAACGATTTTCTTCTTAGACTGTTGCTGAGTCGCTAAGAACTTTGTAAGACTCCGCTTTGTTCTGATGCACCTGGAATGTATTTAGTGATGAATGTTAAATTGGGCTTTAAATGTTCTCTCCATTCAGGAAAAGATGCAGCTCTAAATAGGACCTTAATGTATGGAAATGCTCACAAAATTCTCTGACTATTGGAATACCTACACAGAAAGCTGGATAAAAAAGGATGTAAAAGGTGTAACATTTATTAACAAAAGTGTGATTTTTTTTTTTTTAGTTAAGAGTTGTGGATGGACCATCAGGCTGGATTCACACTTCAGTGTAGCAGCTTTGATGGGTTCTTTGCGTGATTTTTTGTATTCTTGTTTTCAAGTCTTTTCGAGCATTGGCATTTTTTCTATTGGGAAATAGAGAAATATATAATCTGTTGAATCATTTGTTGCTAGGTTTTGCAGCTTTTTTATCCTTTCCATCAGCTTTTATTTTTTTTTTTATTATTAAATATTTATTATTATTATTATTATTATTATTATTTTGTTAGAGTAAGGGGATAGAATTAAGGTTAGGTTAGGGGTTAAATTTGGGGTTAGGTGTTAATGTTTTATTTATTGTCTTCTTATTATGTATTTATTATTATTATTATTATACAGTATTTATAAAGCGCCAATAGTTCGCTCAGCGCTGTACATTACAAAGGGGGACAGAACATGTGACAGAACAATACCAATACAATGCAAAACATGAGGAGATTGAGGGCCCTGCTCTTTCGAGTTTACAATCTAGGAGGGAGGGGGTGGTGGCACAGGAGGAGATAGCTGTGGGGGATGGAGTGGTAGGAAGAGTGGAGGAGGTCGGCAAGTTAGCAGGGGGTGGGGTAGGCTTCCCTGAAGAGATGGGTTTTCAGGGTGCGCCTAAAGGAGAGGAGAGTAGGTGATAATCTGATGGGTTGGGGAAGGGAGTTCCAGAGGATGGGTGACACCCTGGAGAAGTCCTGGAGGCGGGCATGGGAGGAGGAGACCAGGGAACTAGAGAGAAGGAGGTCTTGTGAGGAGCGGAGTGTGCGTGTTGGGTGGTACTTGGATATTAGGTCAGTGATGTAGTACAGGGCAGTATGGTGGACAGCTTTGTACGACAGTGTTAGGATTTTGAATTTGATCCATTGCGCAATCGGAAGCCAGTGGAGGGATTGGCAGAGATGGAGCGGTTGGCAAGGTGAATGAGTCTGGCAGCCGTATTCAGGATCGACTGACGCGGGGATAGCCAGCGGTGAGGCAGGCCAGTGAGGAGGGAGTTGCAGTAGTCGAGTCGTGATATGATGAGGGAGTGGATGAGCTGTTTAGTGGTTTCTGGGGTTAGGAACGTGCGGATTTTGGCGATGTTGCGGAGGTGGAGTCTGCACGAGTTTGTTAAAGATTGGACTTGGGGCTGGAAGGATAGGTTGGAGTCCAGAATGACACCAAGTACTCTGGCCTGCGGGGCGGGTTTGATATTGGCGTTGTTGGATGTGATGGAGAAGTCAGTGGGGGGTGGGGTCTGGGCTGGGGGGAAGACAAGAAACTCGGTTTTGGAGAGGTTCAGTTTAAGGAAGTGGAGTGACATCCAGTCTGATATGTCGCTCAGTAGGTGTGTGATTCGGGCTGAGACCAAGGGGGTGAGGTGGGGGGTTGAGAGATAGATTTGTGTGTCGTTGGCGTAGAGGTGGTAGTTGAAGCCGTGAGAGTGTATGAGTTGGCCAAGGGAGGAGGTATAGATGGAGAAGAGAAGGGGCCCAAGGACAGAGCCTTGAGGGACCCCAACAGAGAGGGGGAGTGAGAGGGAGGTGGTAGCATTATAGGTAACGCTGAAGGAGCGTTGTGACAGGTAGGATGAGAGCCAGGAGAGAGCAGAATCTCTGAGGCCAAGGGAGTGTAGTTTTTTGAGGAGGAGGGGGTGGTCGACTGTGTCGAAGGCCGCAGAGAGGTCAAGGAGTAGGAGCACTGAATAGTGGCCATTAGCTTTGGCGGTTAGAAAGTCGTTGGAGAGTTTGAGGAAGGCAGTTTCGGTGGAGTGTAGGGGACGGAAGCCGGACTGTAGGGGATCGAGGAGGTGGTTGTCGTTGAGGTGAGAGCAAAGCGGGTGTAGAGTGATACTAATAATAATAATAATAATAACAACAACAATAATTGAATAAATAAATGTAAAAACAATAAAATTAATAAACCAATAAATAGAAATAATCATAAATAAATAAGACATACATGAATTAAATAAATAATATGTAATAATACATACTTAAATAACAATTAACCCTGACCTTAACCCCCTAACCCTTTAAAACTTTTAATGAATTGATTATATTATTATTATTTTTAATATATTTAGAAACGATTAAGGGTCTGGGATTAAAAATCCCATTTCAGTCTTTGCAGATGACACCAAGCTGTGCCGGGAATAACGTCCTTACAGGATGTCTCCAACTTACAAGCCGACCGCAATGGTCTGTGTAATTGGGGGACTATGGGGCCAATGAGGTTCAGTGTTGATAAATGTAAGGTTCTGCACTTGGAGGCTAAGAATATGCATCATACATACTAGGGGGGGTACAACTGGGGGGGTCAATGGTGGAGAAGGATCTGGGGGGGTTGGTGGAGAAGGATCTGGGGGGGTCAATGGTGGAGAAGGATCTGGGGGTTCTGGTAGATAACAAGCTTAATCATGGCATGCAATGCCAAGCTGTGGCTTCTAAAGCGAGCAAAATCCTCTCTTGTATTAGGAGAGGTATAGACTCCAGAGAGAGAGATACCACCCCCCCCCCCCCGGTACAAATCATTAGTAAGACCTCATCTGGAATATGCAGTTCAGTTTTGGGCTCCAATTCACAAAAAGAACATTGAGGAACTGGAGAAAGTACAGAGAAGGGCAACCAAACTGATAAGAGGCATGGAGGAGATCAGCTATGAAGAAAGATTAGAGGAACTGAATTTATTACATAAGGGGGGATATGATCTCCATGTAAAATACATAAGGGGGGGATATGATCTCCATGTATAATACATAAGGGGGGGATATGATCTCCATGTATAATACATAAGGGGGATATGATCTCCATGTATAATACATAAGGGGGATATGATCTTCATGTATAATACATAAGGGGGGATATGATCACCATGTATAATACATAAGGGGGGATATGATCTCCATGTATAATACATAAGGGGGATATGATCACCATGTATAATACATAAGGGGGGGATATGATCTCCATGTATAATACATAAGGGGGATATGATCTCCATGTATAATACATAAGGGGGGATATGATCACCATGTATAATACATAAAGGGGGATATGATCTCCATGTATAATACATAAGGGGGGATATGATCACCATGTATAATACATAAGGGGGATATGATCTCCATGTAGAATACATAAGGGGGGATATGATCTCCATGTATAATACATAAGGGGGATATGATCACCATGTATAATACATAAGGGGGGATATGATCACCATGTATAATACATAAGGGGGTATGATCTCCATGTATAATACATAAGGGGGTATGATCTCCATGTATAATACATAAGGGGGGTATGATCTCCATGTAAAATACATAAGGGGGGGGATATGATCGCCATGTATAATACATAAGGGGGGGTATGATCTCCATATATAATACATAAGGGGGATATGATCTCCATGTATATTACATAAGGGGGATATGATCTCCATGTATAATACATAAGGGGGGGATATGATCACCATGTATAATACATAAGGGGGGATATGATCTCCATGTATAATACATAAGGGGGGATATGATCTCCATGTATAATACATAAGGGGGGATATGATCTCCATGTATAATACATAAGGGAGGATATGATCTCCATGTATAATACATAAGGGGGGGGGGGATATGATCACCATGTATAATACATAAGGGGGGATATGATCTCCATGTATAATACATAAGGGGGGATATGATCACCATGTATAATACATAAGGGGGATATGATCTCCATGTATAATACATAAGGGGGGATATGATCTCCATGTATAATACATAAGGGGGGGATATGATCTCCATGTATAATACATAAGGGGGGATATGATCTCCATGTATAATACATAAGGGGGATATGATCACTATGTATAATACATAAGGGGGGATATGATCTCCATGTAAAATACATAAGGGGGGGGATATGATCGCCATGTATAATACATAAGGGGGGGTATGATCTCCATATATAATACATAAGGGGGATATGATCTCCATGTATATTACATAAGGGGGATATGATCTCCATGTATAATACATAAGGGGGGGATATGATCACCATGTATAATACATAAGGGGGGATATGATCTCCATGTATAATACATAAGGGGGGATATGATCTCCATGTATAATACATAAGGGGGGATATGATCTCCATGTATAATACATAAGGGAGGATATGATCTCCATGTATAATACATAAGGGGGGGGGGGATATGATCACCATGTATAATACATAAGGGGGGATATGATCTCCATGTATAATACATAAGGGGGATATGATCACCATGTATAATACATAAGGGGGATATGATCTCCATGTATAATACATAAGGGGGGATATGATCTCCATGTATAATACATAAGGGGGGGATATGATCTCCATGTATAATACATAAGGGGGGATATGATCTCCATGTATAATACATAAGGGGGATATGATCACTATGTATAATACATAAGGGGGGATATGATCTCCATGTATAATACATAAGGGGGGATATGATCTCCATGTATAATACATAAGGGGGGATATGATCTCCATGTATAATACATAAGGGGGGATATGATCACCATGTATAATACATAAGGGGGGGTATGATCTCCATATATAATACATAAGGGGGATATGATCTCCATGTATATTACATAAGGGGGATATGATCTCCATGTATAATACATAAGGGGGGGATATGATCACCATGTATAATACATAAGGGGGGATATGATCTCCATGTATAATACATAAGGGGGGGATATGATCACCATGTATAATACATAAGGGGGGGGGGGATATGATCACCATGTATAATACATAAAGGGGGATATGATCTCCATGTATAATACATAAGGGGGATATGATCTCCATGTATAATACATAAGGGGGGATATGATCTCCATGTATAATACATAAGGGGGGATATGATCTCCATGTATAATACATAAGGGGGATATGATCTCCATGTATAATACATAAGGGGGGGGGAATGTGATCTCCATGTATAATACATAAGGGGGGATATGATCTCCATGTATAATACATAAGGGGGGATATGATCTCCATGTATAATACATAAGGGGGATATGATCTCCATGTATAATACATAAGGGGGGATATGATCTCCATGTATAATACATAAGGGGGGATATGATCTCCATGTATAATACATAAGGGGGGGATATGATCTCCATGTATAATACATAAGGGGGGATATGATCTCCATGTATAATACATAAGGGGGGGATATGATCTCCATGTATAATACATTAGTGGTTCATATAGTGAACTCGGTGTAGTTATTCCCCCTGAGGTCATCACAGAGGACAAGGGGGCGCTCTTTACGTCTGGAGGAAAAGAAATGTAATCTCCAAACACGGAAAGGTTTCTTCACAGTAAGAGCTGTGAGAATGTGGAATAGACTCCCTCAAGAGTTGGTTGTGGCCAGCTCAGTGGATTGCTGTAGGAAAGTCCTGGATTGTTTCTTGGATACACAGAATATAACTGGATATAACATTTATAGGGAAAGTTGATCCAGGGAATATCTGATTGCCTCTCGGGGATTAGGAAGGAATTTTTTTCTCCTGCAGGAGCAAATTGGATCGTGCTTTGCTGAGTTTTTTTTGCTCTGGATCAACTGTGGGTATAGGATTATAACTGTTTTTTTTTTTTATGGTTGAACTGGATGGACTTTTTTGTCTTTTTTGAGCCAGACTATGTATTAGTAGTAGTATTAATAATATTATTAATAATAGAATAATAATATATAAACACCCTAACACAAAATATATATATTTATTATTATTATTATTATTATTTCATACCCAACTAGTTCTCCCTGGGACAGCATTCTTCTGTGTCTTGGAATCCCTTGTCCTGGAATACTCTTCTTGACAGCCAGGTGGATGAGAAGATTTTCATCTGGGATCTGAAGAAGGTTCATTTAACCTCCCTGGCGGTCTGATTATGTCAGGAATTTTGTACCAAAAGCGATACCATTTTTTTGCATGGAAATATGTATTTTTTTTTATTGTAGGCCTGTAATTTAGGAATAACTCCCTGAAATCTGTCTGAACAAGAGTCTAGTAAACATCCCGGGTATGGTAAAATTGAAACACGAAATCATAAATTATAATATAATAAATACTCATAAAAAATAATAATATAATAATAATAAATGTAATTCAATAATATAATCAAACCAAAAACACTGAAATGTGAAATATAGCGCCAAGTTCGCACATCACTAAGCAAAGTCGCAAAATCGTTTTCAGTGTCTGATGAGGAATTTCCCCCACCAATCATTATCACTCAATTCTGCAAGTGGTTCTGATTTACTATCGCTGTTCTCTAGCCGGTCTAAAACCGCTTTTGACTTAAAGGGACGCTTTTTGGACGCCATGGACGTTTCTCAGTTTCCAGGCAGAAAGAACAGTAAAAATGCAGGCAGGGCGCCGGACAAAGCACTCGGGACAAAATGTATGTGAAATGGTTTGATACAGGAATGTTTTGCTATGAAATAATCGTTTTAAAAAAAGTCATTTAAAAATTTTCAAATTTCCCCCCGGTTCCGGCGCCCTTACGTCCCGATGTCACAGGGACCGGAACACAGAAGCCAGATGCCGGTATCGGCCGGAGGAGATGGCCGGGGACGCTGCAGGGGACGCATCGCGGGAGCGAAAGACAAGGTAAGCGCTGCAGGGACTCCCTATGCAACGCTGCATGGTAAGCCCGAGTGTAGCCTGGGGGGGGTTACCGCTTTTGGTACTGAAACTTTACCCCGAGCTACACTCGGGAATACCGCCAGGGGGGTTAAGGGGACTGAGCACTCCTAGGAAGGACTGTGTGCTGATCTGTTAAGAGACAGAGCCCCTCCAGAGGAAGTAGAAAGTCCAGGATCAAAATATTCTGCTTTTTGTGCATGGGAAGTTTGTCCTCCAAGTTGTTTCAGTTCCATTAGGCATACCATACACTCTTAGACACCATCCAAGTTGTTAACCCCCCAATAAAACAACAAAAGACAAGCTCATGGACTGTTTACTGACTTTTGGATGCAGGAGTGGAAAATGCGTGTTGCATGGCTGTGCAGGAAAAAAGGGTAACCCAAAACCAATGGCAATCAAAAGCGTTGCGCTACACATATGTAAAAAAATTATAATTACCACCATTTTATTCTCTAGGGACTCTGTTTTTGGGAAAATATGTTCTTTCAGATGGTTTATAGTAATTTCTAGCAAAGGATTCAGATTTTAACCCCTTGGTGCCTGCGCCTCCCGGCCCTTTAAGGGTTTCAGAAGCTGAGAGGCAGGGTGGGATTTAGGATCATGTGACTGGGTCACATGATCGGGAAAGGTTCCGATCGAAAGAGGAGATTGGGACCTCTCCGGGCATGTGTGCTGGGAGCGGGCAGGGCGCGCGCTCTCAGCACATATGTTTTATTTAATAAAACGCAAATGTGCGGCCGCTCGGTGTCTAGGCCCAGACGCCAGGAGGCCGCACATTTGCGTTTGGTCGGCGCCAAGAGGTTAACATGTGTACAAAAAAATTAAAACTTTGCCCCAGTAGGCAAGTGGTCACCTTACCAGTATGTTTTTGGCTAGTTTTTTGCTTGTGGCAGGAAAATCACACAATGGGGAATAAGTTCAGAACTGCATGCAGTGTCCCTGGAGGCAGTCAAACCCATGACCCTAGACTAGCAAGGTGAATTAACCCCTTGACGCCAAGTGCACGCAAATATGCGGCCTCTCGGCGTCTGGGCCTTGACGCCGAGCAGCCGCATATTTGCGTGCAATTAGAAAATACATATGTGCTGAGAGCGCGCACCCTGCGCACTCCCAACACATATGTCCGTGACTCACGGAAAGGTCCCGATCTCCCCTTTCGATCGGGACCTTTTTCAATCATGTGAATCACGGCGGTCACATGACCCTAAATCCCCGCCCACCTCCCAGCTTCTGAGACTCTTAAAGGGCCAGGAGGCGCTGGTGGGAAGAGGTTAAGTTATTACCAGGGGAGCTGGGGCGGACTGACCATTCGAGCGCTTGGGCACTGCCCGAGGGCCTGGGGTCAGTAGGGGGCCCCTTGAAATGCCCATGGTACCTTTTTATAGGCTTTTTTGGGTGTGCTTTGAGTGTGAGCAAGGACACAGGGGCCCCATGATTCCCTATTGCCTGGGGGCCCCATGAGTTGTCAGTCAGCCCCTGCAGGGGAGGACTGACAACTCATGGGGCCCCCAGGCAATAAGGGATCATGGGGCCCCTGTGTCCTTGCAAAAGCTCAAAACAGCCTATGAAAAAGGTACCTGGGGCATCTAATGGGGCCCCTTACTGACCCCCGGGCCCTCAGGCAGTGCCCGAGTTTCCAATTGGTCAGTCCGCCCCTGGTTATTACCATCAGATCCCAGCCACGGCACCACCTGCCTGGAGTTTGCATGTTCTCCCTGTGCCTGCGTGGGTTTCCTCCGGGTACTCTGGTTTCTTCCTACACTCCAAAAGACATGCTGGTAGTTTAATTGGATCCTGTCTAAATTGTCCCTAGTATGTGTATGTATGAAGGTGAGTTAGGGACCTTAGATTGTACACCCCTCGGGGGCGGGGACTGATGTGAATGTACAATATATATGTAAAGTGCTGCAGAAATTGATGGCGATATAGAAGTACCTGAAATAAATAAATAAATCAGCTGTCATTCAGCTGAAATTCCAGCTGCGCTGTCTAAAATACGGGTAGCCATCAAGTCTTTAAATGACATACAGTGTATAAACTATGGCACAGAAAGCAACATAAAAATATACAAGAGCATCAAATATCACTTTCAATCAAATTTGACAATAAAAAGATAACTTAATCCCACTACGAAAGCACACTGGATTTCCACTAAACACGTATGAAAGATTAAAAAAGAGAATTAATAATGGAAGTTTGGCTAATAAAAGCTGTAATTATGCCAATATAAGATATTATGCCACTAACCCCACACTGCACCATTATTTAAGAGGTCTAATTGAAGTGATTTCCTCCCCCGGTCTCTGGCCCTGCTAGTAACTCTCATTAAGCAGCAAGGTGCAAAGGCAACCGGCCACAGCCGAGGTTTAACATTCCGAGCCCGGCACTGCATGAATGTGATTGATATTAATTTTGACATAAAATCCTTACAGTGATTACACCGATCCTGCGCTCGCCAGTGTCCTAAGTAATTGCTAACTCTGATTATGACCTCGCGGTAACCTTGGGTTCCGTTAGAGCAGGAAAACGCCTGTGTTACAAAAATCAAATGTCCGTACTCAAAAGGTCCGAGGAAAAATTAATGATACATATTTTATTAGCTACAAGACTTACGTTAACTACATTCTGGCTGGCCAAAGAGATTCCTGTTTGAGGTACTTAGAAGAAAAATTATTATAGTTAGAAATTAGAAAGCAGACGGTGTTTTGGCAATCACCCCCCTTTTTAAATAGGTTTTTGGAGGTCCAAATAAAGAAAACACAGAGGGTTGGGGACCTTGTCCCTCAAAGGACCCTAATAAGAGGTTTTTACGGTGAGTACTAGGTTTATTTTTTTCCCTTCTTGTCCATTGTCTCTCAATGGACTCCAGGAAAAAGTTTTCACAGGGAATACAAGAATATTTTTTTTTCTTCTTGTCCATTGTCGCTCAATGAACTCCAAGAAAAGTTTTTTTCAGTGAGCACAAGAATAATTTTTTTCCTCTTCTGTCTATTGTCTCTCATTGGACTCCAAGAAAAGATTTTCACGGTGAGTACTAGAATTATTTTTTTCCTCTTTGTCCATTGTCTCTCAATGGACTCCAAGAAAACGTTTTCACAGGGAATACAAGAATATTTTGTTCCGTATTGTCCGATGTCTCTCAATGGACTCCAAGAAAAGGTTTTTCCAGTGAGTACAAGAATAATTATTTTCCTCTTCTGTCCATTTTCTCTCATTGGACTCCAAGAAAAGATTTTTACGGTGAGTACTAGAATAATTTTTTTCCTCCTTGTCCATTGTCTCTCAGTGGACTCCAGGAAAATGTTTTCACAAGGAATACAAGAATAATTTTTTCCCTATTGTCCATTGTCTCTCAATGGACTCCAAGAAAAGGTTTTTCCAGTGAGAACAAGAATAATTATTTTCCTCTTCTGTCCATTGTCTCTCATTGGACTCCAAGAAAAGATTTTCACGGTGAGTACTAGAATTATTTTTTTCCTCTTTGTCCATTGTTTCTCATTGGACTCCAGGAAAAAGTTTTCACAGGGAATACAAGAATATTTTTTTTTCTTCTTGTCCATTGTCGCTCAATGAACTCCAAGAAAAGGTTTTTCCAGTGAGCACAAGAATAATTATTTTCCTCTTCTGTCCATTGTCTCTCATTGGACTCCAAGAAAAGATTTTTACGGTGAGAACTAGAATAATTTTTTTCCTTCTTGTCCATTGTCTCTCATTGGACTCCAAGAAAAGATTTTTACGGTGAGAACTAGAATTATTTTTTTCCTTCTTGTCCATTGTCTCTCATTGGACTCCAGGAAAATGTTTTCACAGGGAATACGAGAATAATTTTTTCCCTATTGTCCATTGTCTCTCATTGAACTCCAAGAAAAGATTTTTACGGGGAGTTCTAGAATAATTTGTTTCCTCTTCTGTCCATTGTCTCTCATTGGACTCCAAGAAAAGATATTTATGGAGAATACTAGAATCATTTTTTGCTCCTTGTCCGTTTTCTCTTAATGGACTCCAGGAAAAAGTTTTCATGGTGAGTACAAAATATTTTTTTCCTTCTCCTCCATTGTCTCTCAATGAACTCCAGGAAAAGTCATACTATTTTCCTTCTCTTCTGTTGTCTTTCAATGAAGTCCAACAAAAGGTTTTTTACAGTCTGTACAATAATCCTAGTTTCCTTCTCTTCCATTGTCTTTTAATGAGCTCCAAGAAAAGTTTTTTTTACAGTCTGTACAAGAGTCCAATTTTCCTTCTCTTTCATTGTCTTTCAATGATCTCCAAGAAAATATTTTTATGGTGAGCACCAGAATCCTATTTTCCTTCTTGCCCATTAAGGGACACAGGAAATTTTTCACCTTCAGGACATCCAAATTTTTGCCCAACTGATGGATGACCAATCAGCAAAAAAAACCAACAGGCTCAAAGACATTTACATTTGGGACTGCCCACAGCTCAAGAGCTGACTGAAGGACCCACTCTTGAAACTGGCATTGGTTGAGGCCACAACCTCCACATGGCAGAAACCCCCCCCCCCATAAGAACAGAGACTAGGTATCAGTTTTGCATAGGGATGTGATGCATGATGCCAGAAAAGCTAAAGACAACTGAGGAAGAAATAAGAGAGAAGCCCAAGAAAAGATCATGAAACATTGACCAAGAGTGAGCAGTACATTTCTGTTGGAAAAATGTTTAACATTGGGAGAGGTTCAAGAGCCAGTGGCTCCCTCTGCTGTCAATTAAATCCTATGACAAGGTAGCAGGGGTGGGGCTGAGCCGCCCTGTCTGTGTCAATAGACACAGACAGGGTGGCTTGGGGGTGAGCCCTCACAAGTGCCCCTATTGAAAGCAGCTTGCTATGGGGGCATTCGGCAAGTGGGAGGGGCCAGGATCATTGGCCGCTTACCTGAGAAGAGGAGGATCGTGGCTGCTCTGTGCAAACACACTGCACAGAGCAGGTAAGTATGACATGTTTGTTATTTAACCTATTCACGCCAACCGCACACAAATGTGCGGCCTCCCGGCGTCTGGGCCTAGACTCCGAGCAGCTGCACATTTGCGTTCAGGTAAGAAAAAACATATGTGCTAAGAGCGCGCGCCCTGCACACATGTCCGGTACTCACGGAAAGGTCCCGGTCTCCTCTCTCGATCGGGACTTTTCCCGATCATATCACGGCGGTCACATGATCCCTAAACCCCATCCCACCCGTCCTGCCTCCCGGCTTCTGAAACTCTTAAAGGGCCGTGAAGGGGTTAAAAAAAATAAAACATTTTCCTTTACAATCACTTTAACTATTTTGTTTAGCTTTAGAGAGATTTCCCATCACACCCTGCTCCACTGACCGCACAACAGGTGGGAAAAAACTAAATCTTAACATGCCAACGGAGGTTCTAACCACCCACCCCCATCATCCAATCTAAAAAAAAAAATTTGGAAAGTTTTGGCTAATGTCCGGTTTTAAATAGGCAACTGGAAATAAAATAAGAAAACCATTTGATGTTGCAACAAAGTTTGCCGAAGCTTAGAACTTTTTATAAAAAAAAAACCAAAGTATTATTTTCTGAATAAGGAGCCTTTGTTAGAAAAGCTTCTTCACAAACTGCCTCCACAATCACAATACTGCTGATTCCATTGTATCAGACAGAAAAGAACTACAACCCTCCCTCCCCACCTTCCTATTTTTACGGCCGGCTGTTTCTTGCTAGTTAAGTAACAAAAAGAAGTGACGTCTACATAACAAAGTCATTAACTTGTGCCAAGCCTGCCGCATCTTTGCCTTAATTATTCTGCCGGGGTGGAGTTCAGAGCCGTCAACAAGCACAGCTAATTTGTGCCAGTGTAATTAAAAAGCCTCCAGCACCAATTTACGTCTGTGTTCATAAATGAGATCGCTATTTATAAACCTTTTATCTTGCAGTTCTAAGGCAGCATCCACTTCTAATGCCGGATCCGCTGTCACTCAAGTGGCTGGGCTGGTATGCCGGCAATTGCAACCACCAAAAACAATGAGGTTTGCTTATAGCATGGGTGACCAATGGCCTTCAGATGGACAGCAGTGGCACACCTTCTATTCTCCATCCCATTCCCCTTTTCTGATGTTATGCCCAGAGCCAGTTTAAGGAGCACTCCATCCCATTGAGAGAAAGGTCGTACATACGATAAAGATGTCTGCACCTCTCCACCTCCTCCCCAGATTCTGCACAAGATCTTCAGGGTGTCGTGTCCCAGCAGTCCCATGGCATATTTTTAGGTTGTGCCAGATGACTCTGCAAAGACCCCGATGGCCAAGTGTAATGGACCCCAGCCACCCACGAATGGGTATCTCTGTCCAGAAGCTGCTTCTCAGGCTCTGGAACACGAGACCAGTGACTCTGGCTATGGTTATCCCAAGATCCAGACGACACCAGATTTGATGTAAGCCAGAGGTAGAGTCGTTTATTTTAACACAGATACAAGATATCTACACTCAGGGGACAATCCCCCCTCCCTCCATAATGACACAGGGCGGGGCAATCTATATTTATTAACAAGAGACACACAGGTATTCAAACTTCACACCAGCAGACAGTCCCATTAGGAGGGAGGGCTGCTTGAGACACTCCCCCCACTAAGCTAATACACATAAACACATACATCCCATAATAGTTTGCTCCCAAGCCAGACAAACAATAGAATAATGGGATGCAGCCACATAACACCAAACAATCCACAACCCCCACCCCACCTATCTCCTAGACATGTCTACACAATATTAGGACAGATCACCCTGTACCCCTAACAGGCACAGTGTGACTTACACATAAGAGGGATATGGGGAGCTGAGATAGGGGTCTTCCCACCTCTCTAAAGTGAGCTGGGTTCCATAGGCTCCCCACTCAAAGTGACTCCCATAACACCAAGCACAGGTCATAATGGCAGCAAGAGATGGAGGGGTGGGGCATTAAAAATGGGGGCTGAGGTTCCTCTTATGTTGAGGACAGTGGAAAGATAGACCTGGACTCATAGTATTATCCTGCAGGTATTGTTATCTTAAGGTATTTCATGTAAATGATATGGTTGCTGGGCAGGTGGGTCCTACACCCTAGAGGATCTCCGCAGTCTCCTTGGCTTGTAGTATAATATACTGAAAACTGAAATTGAAGCTCCATACCTCTGCTAAGAGGTTCAGACACAACTTTATTCCATTAAAAGTCAAGGGTACAATCCATAAAATAGCAAAAGGATTTTAGGAGTCCTCAAGAACTGAAATTGAAGCTCCACACCCCTGCTAAGAGATCCAGACACAACTTTATTCCATTAAAAGTCAAGGGTACAATCCATAAAATAGCAAAAGGATTTTAGGAGTCCTCAAGAACTGAAATTGAAGCTCCACACCCCTGCTAAGAGATCCAGACACAACTTTATTCCATTAAAAGTCAAGGGTACAATCCATAAAATAGCTAAATGATTTTAGGAGTCCTCGAGAACTGAAATTGAAGCTCCACACCACTGCTAAGAGGTCCAGACACAACTTTATTCCATTAAAAGTCAAGGGTACAATCCATAAAATAGCTAAATGATTTTAGGAGTCCTCGAGAGCTGAAATTGAAGCTCCACACCACTGCTAAGAGGTCCAGACACAACTTTATTTCATTAAAAGTCAAGGGTACAATCCATAAAATAGCAAAAGGATTTTAGGAGTCCTCAAGAACTGAAATTGAAGCTCCACACCCCTGCTAAGAGGTCCAGACACAACTTTATTCCATTAAAAGTCAAGGGTACAATCCATAAAATAGCTAAAGGATTTTAGGAGTCCTCGAGAACTGAAATTGAAGCTCCACACCCCTGCTAAGAGGTCCAGACACAACTTTATTCCATTAAAAGTCAAGGGTACAATCCATAAAATAGCTAAAGGATTTTAGGAGTCCTCGAGAACTGAAATTGAAGCTCCACACCACTGCTAAGAGGTCCAGACACAACTTTATTCCATTAAAAGTCAAGGGTACAATCCATAAAATAGCTAAATGATTTTAGGAGTCCTCGAGAACTGAAATTGAAGCTCCACACCACTGCTAAGAGGTCCAGACACAACTTTATTCCATTAAAAGTCAAGGGTACAATCCATAAAATAGCAAAAGGATTTTAGGAGTCCTCAAGAACTGAAATTGAAGCTCCACACCACTGCTAAGAGGTCCAGACACAACTTTATTCCATTAAAAGTCAAGGGTACAATCCATAAAATAGCTAAATGATTTTAGGAGTCCTCGAGAACTGAAATTGAAGCTCCACACCACTGCTAAGAGGTCCAGACACAACTTTATTCCATTAAAAGTCAAGGGTACAATCCATAAAACAGCTAAAGGATTTTAGGAGTCCTCGAGAATTGAAATTGAAGCTCCACACCACTGCTAAGAGGTCCAGACACAACTTTATTCCATTAAAAATCAAGGCTACAATCCATCAAATAGCTAAAGGATTTTAAGAGTCCTCGAGCACCCCCCCCCCCCCCTTTCATCAGGACTTGACTGGCTACAACAAACCAGTAGTGAACTGGACCTAAAATATTTTTTACTGTGTGAATCATAAGCACAGGCCTTTTCAGCAGCTTGTTTGGCAGCCAAATTTCAGTTAGTATCCAGATTGTTCACATTGTAGTCAGTCAAGACCTGATGAAGGGGGCATTCTTGGACCCCTGAAACGCGTTGGATACTTTTTGGATTGTACTAATTACTTTTAATAGAATAAAGTTGCTTCTGGACCTGTTAGCAAAGCTGTGGTGCTTCAATTTCAGTTCTCCTTAATGAAAAGACTTTTTGGGTTATTGAAGGCGTCATTTTATCAGGTTGAGACCAGGACAGCTCTGTCCTAAGGAGGACCAAACATAAAATATCTTGGAGGCTGAAAGATGTTTGTGTTGGTGTGGGCAGAACGCTGCATTACTTTGACATATACATATAATAAGTGGGCAAAAAGCACTAAAATGCATAATTTGAAGGGACAGTGCCTTGAAAAAGTATTCATACACCTTGAAATTTTCCACATTTTGTCAGGTTACAGCCAAAAATGTAAATGTATTTTGTTGGGATTTTATGTGATAGACCAACACAAAGTGGCACATAATTGTGTAGTGGAAGGAAAATGATAATAATCTTTTACAAATAAATCTGTGAAAAGTGTGGAGACATTTGTATTCAGCCCCCCGGAGTCCATACTTTGTAGGACTCCCTTTCACTGCAATTCCAGCTGCAAGTCTTTTTGAGGATGTCTCTTTGCACATCTAGAGAGGGACATTTCTTCCCATTCTTCTTTGCAGAATCACTCAAGCTCTGTCAGATTGGATGTAGGGCGTCTGGGAACAGCAGTTTTCAAGTCTGGCCACAGATTCTCCATGGGATTTGGGTCTGGACTGTGACTGGGCCATTCTAACACATGAAGATGCTTTGATCTAAACCATTCCATTGTATCTCTGGCTGGATGTCTCTGGTTGTTGTCCTGCTGGAAGGTGAACCTTCGCCCCAGTCTCAAGTCTTTTGCAGGTTTTTTTTCTAAGATTGCCCTGTATTTGGCTCCATCCATCTTCATATCAACTCTGACCAGCTTCCCTGTCTCTGCTGAAGAAAAGCATCCCCACCACATGATGCTGCCACCACCCTGTTTCACGGTGGGGATTGTCTGTTCAGGGTGATGTGCAGTGTTAGTTTTCCGCCATACATAGCATTTTGCTTTTAGGCCAAAAGTTAAATTTTGGACTCCTCTGACCAGAGCCCCTTCTTCCACATGTTTGCTGTGTCCCCCACATGGCTTCTCACAAACTGCAAATGGGACATCTTATGGCTTTCTTCCAACAATGGCTTTCTTCTTGCCACTCTTCCATAAAGGCCAGATTTGTGGAGTGCATGACTAATAGTTGTCCTGTGGACAGATTCTCCCACCTGAGCTGTGATCTCTGCAGCTCCTCCAGAGTTCCCATGGGCCTCTTGGCTGCTTCTCTGATGAATGCTCTCCTTGCCCGGCCTGTCAGTTTAGGTGGACGGCCATGTCTTGCTAGGTTTGCAGTTGTGCCGTACTCTTTCCATTTTTGGGTCATGAATTGAACACAGTGCTCCGTGAGATGATCAAAGCTTGGGATCATTTTTATAACCTAACCCTGCTTTAAACTTCTCCACAACTTTATCCCTGACCTTTCTGGTGTGTTCCTTGGCCTTCATGATGCTGTTTGTTCACTAATGTTCTCTAACAAACCTCTGAGGGCTTCACAGAACAGCTGGATTTATACTGAGATTACATAACACACAGGTGGACTCTATTTACTAATTAGGCGACTTCTGAAGGCAATTGGTTCCACTAGATTTTAGGTATTAGAGTAAAGGGGGCTGAATACAAATGCACGCCACACTTTTCAGATATTTATTTGTAAAAAATGTTGAAAACCATTAATCATTTTCCTTCTACTTCACAATTATGTGCCACTTTGTGTTGGTCCATCACATCCAATCCCAATAAAATACATTGACGGTTTTGGCTGTAACATGACAAAATGTGGAACATTTCAAGGGGTATGAATACTTTTTCAAGGCGCTGTAAATCTCACAGGATGTGTCACACACCCACCACCAGCAGTAAATCTCATTATACATGGGTTTTGGTTCTTTCATACTCTCCATTTACTCCAATGTCTTGTATTGAGGCCTCCATTCTGTCTGCTCGATAAGGAAGCTTAGACCCCCCATCCAATCCTACATCTTCCCTGGGCTCCTGGCAGCTGGAGACAGACTTGTCTATTATTTACCTCTCCATGGGACACAAAACCCACATCGCTAATCAATAGCTAAACAGCAATGCTGGAAACACCTAGCCGCCCATTATCTGCACAGAAACCTTCCAATCTACAGTTTGATTGCAAAGCCTGCAGGGATGCAAACTACGTTTTTTTTTTTTTCTTTTCCTAATTTAATGTTTTACAAATCCTTTAATCACCTTAAGCCTGTAGCTTGCCAGCTGAGAACACAGGGAGGAAAACGCACCGGCGCATCTCCTACTGTCTCTGTTCAAACCAGCGAGCGTACAGTGATCACTTTGTAAACTTTAAAGGGGAACTGTAGCATTTTAATTGTTTTTGTTTGTTTTTTTCTAATAAATAAATATATATATATATATACAGTTGTGTTCAAACTAATAGCAGTCAGACATCACTAACCGGATCAATCACTGTTTTTGGTGGAAATGATATTTCTACATGGCAAATAATTTACTAGCAGCTGTAGTAGAGTCATAGAAATCCAACAGACCCTACAGTCATGACATGTATGCTGCTGATTCTGTGTAATTGAATCACTCATTGAAAGGGGCGTGTTCAAAATAATAGCAGTGTGGAGTTCTATTAGTGAGGTCATTCATTCTTTGAAAAACAGGTGGCAGTTATTGCCCTTATTTAAGGAAGGAAGGCAGCAAATGTTGGACATGCTGGTTACAGTGCATTTCTCTCTGAAATTCTGAGGAAAATGGGTCGTTCCAGACATTGTTCAGAAGAACAGCGTACCTTGATTAAAAAGTTGATTGGAGAGGGGAAAACATATAAAGAAGTGCAGAAAATGATCGGCTGCTCAGCTAAAATGATCGCAAATGCTTTAAAATGGCAACCAAAACCTGAAAGATGTGGAAGAAAGCGAAAAACTACCATTGGAATGGATAGAAGAATAGTCAAAATGGCACGGACTCAGCCAACAATCAGCTCCAGGAAGATGAAAGAAGGTGTGACGTTCCCTGTGAGGACTCAGCCAACAATCAGCTCCAGGAAGATGAAAGAAGGTGTGACGTTCCCTGTGAGGACTCAGCCAACAATCAGCTCCAGGAAGATGAAAGAAGGTGTGACGTTCCCTGTGAGGACTGTTACAATTAGAAGACGCCGATGTGAAGCCAAGCTATCTGCAAGAAGTCCCCGCAAAGTCCCACTGTTGGAAAAAAGACGTGTGCTGAAGAGGTTACAATCTGCCAAAGAGCACATTGACTGGCCTAAAGAGAAATGGGGCAACATTTTGTGGACTGATGAAAGGAAGATTGTTCTTTTTGGGTCTAGTGGGCGGAGACAGTTTGTCAGATAACCCCCAAACACTGAATTCAAGCCACAGTACACTGTGAAGACCGTGAAGCATGGTGGTGCAAGCATCATGATATGGGGATGTTTCTCATACTACGGTGTTGGGCCTATTTATCGCATACCAGGGATCATGGATCAGTTTGAATACATCAGAATACTTGAAGAGGTCATGCTGCCTTATGCTGAAGAGGAAATGCCCTTGAAATGGGTGTTCCAACAAGACAACGACCCCAAACACACCAGTAAACGTGCAACATCTTGGTTCCAGACCAACAAGATGGACGTTATGGAGTGACCAGCCCAATCCCCGGATCTTCATCCAATAGAAAACTTGTGGGGTGACATCAAAAATGCCGTTTCTGAGGCAAAACCAAGAAATAGAGAAGAACTGTGGAATGTGGTCCAATCATCCTGGGCTGGAATACCTGATCACAGGGGCCAGAAGTTGGGTGACTCCATGCAACACAGATGTACAGCAGTTCTCAGAAACAGTGCGACTACAACCAAATATTCATGAAGTCATTCAAAGGAAAGCAAAATCTTCAAACATTTCTCAGTTTATATAGTGAATGTTTGAGTTTGTAAAGAAGAATACAAACACTGCGATTTTTTGAACCGTCTAATATTCACTTTTCTTCCATTTTTTTAGAGGAACAACACAAATTTGATGTATTTTTCTTCATGTTGTGATTTGGAATAGAATGTGTCGTGTTCCCAATGCATTTGTGTGGATGGAAATAAAAGCTATTAGAAGGATTTTCAGCTTTATTCACTTTTTTCAACACACTGCTATTATTTTGAACACAACTGTATATATATATATATATTATACACACACACATGTATACATCAGCTTACAAGGATTTGTAATTGTTCCCATCCATGAGAGTGAGGGCCAAATATAATAGGCATGGGCCACCCAGGTAGGGACCAGTAACCCGTATTGTTGCTCATGAACCAATTCCATGTGCCAATGAAGCTGTAAGGGAATTCCAGTATGGAGACTGTTGCATAGCGTCACTCATAGACATAAGCAGAAGTGCATCACTAATAGAAAAGAGCATAGGCTAGCGCATGCGTGCAGAAATACACGCACACGTGTGCATGTACATGGGAGCTTGCCCACAGTTTCTGTCACCAGACAGGCTATTTAAGGGTTGCTCTTACCTTTGTTAGTACTGACTGGTCTTCAGATTTTCCTCTATCCTGAGTATATTTTGTATCTGAGTGTATTCTGCATCTGGTTTCCATTAATGACCCAGGCTTTTTACTGACCTGGATTTTGCCTATACCTCCACCGACCTGTTCCTGACCCCGGTTCCGTTCCTGACCATGCTTCTGCACCTCGTTGCCCATTTGCTACCGACCTCGGCTACCTCTGTGACCTGTTTCCAAACTGGATTCATACTACTTCTGAGTGTCGGCTTCGGCTGTCTTTCATAACCACTCCAGTCATCGCAGTGTGTTCCTGCCCAGGGGCGGACTGACCATTTGGAAACTCGGGCACTGCCCGAGGGCCCGGGGTCAGTAGGGGGCCCCATGAGATGCCCCTGGTACCTTTTTCATAGGCTTTTTTGAGTTTGGGCAAGGACACAGGGGCCCCATGATCCCCTATTGCCTGGGGGCCCTATGAGTTGTCAGCCCGCCCCTGTTCCTACCTAAAGCTCTCTGAGAGCTACAACAAGCCACACTTCAAGAATCTGCAGTACATGCAAAATCCTCTTTTTGGAGAGCTAGCCAGTGTCTCTGGTTGTACCAACCTAGACCCTAGATTCTCCTAATCCAGCCAATCTGGGTGAATCCTTGAGCCTGCTGCTAAAGTAAGACAGTCCTGGGTAGTTGCTAATATGATTTTCTTTCCCCTATCTGGCCCAGGGGGTGCAGGTTTACTCACTTAGTCCTTCTCCTGTGTCACTGGTGTGTCGGTGGCTGCTACTAGACCTTCTAGCTGGGCTGCTCCTTCCATGCCACACAGGTGGTCCTCTCTCAAGGGGCTGGTGAAGTCCCAAGCTTTCCTTCTTCCAAGATCCTACTGGAGGTGGACCCCTCTCCACCTGGACCCCTGCCAGGCTCCTGCTCTCCAGCCTCACTTCCTCATCTTCCACCCAAACTCTCCTGCTGCTGATCAGGCTCAGTTACTCTTGCCAAGCCTCTTGTTGGGGATTGGCCAGGATCTTCTGAGAGTACAGACTAGCCACTCCTCATCTCCGCCCACTGCTTCTAGATCTTTCTCTAAAATTCTAGAGCAGGGGGAATTCCCAGAGAGCTGGTCTGCAGAGCCTCTCAGCTGTGACCCAAATTTGACTCTGCTAGCTATCACACCCAGGCTGCTACTCAGCCCTCCTCTCTAACAATTAGAGCTAACGCTCCCCCTAGCTACCTAGGAGGGTGCTATACATATATATGTAAATCTCAACTGTGCCACATGTGGGGTATCATGAGCAAACGTCTAAGAGCAATAAATCTAGTGCCATAATTCATGATTAACTCTAGACTGATAACATGTGAAAGCCTTTAACCTCCTTAGCGGTAATCCCGAGTGTAGCTCGGGGTAAAATTTCTATACCAAGAGCGGTAACCCTGAGCTACACTCGGGCTTACCATGAGGCGTTGCTCTGGGGGTCCCTGCAGCACTTACCTTGTCTTGCGCTCCCACAATGTGTCCCCTGCAGCGTCCCCGGCCATCTCCTCCGGCCGATGCCGGCATCCGGCTTCCATGTTCCGGTCCCTGTGACGTCGGGACGTACGGGCGCCGGAACTTTGAAATTTTTTAAAAAATGTAATTTTTGCTGTAATTGCTGTTTCAATGCATTTCAATGCATTTCACATACATTGTGTCCCGAGTGCTTTGTCCGGCGCCCTGCCTGCATTTTGAATGTTCTTTCTGCCTGGAAACTTGCAGAATTGAGTGATAATTACACTGTTCAACAGGTAAAAAGTTTTGGGCATAAAATTAGCTAATCTTACATAATTTTGGGGTGCTGAAAACGAAAATGACCCTAAAAAATGTTGATTGGCTCTAGTTTCCATGATATATTCACCCATCTAATGACGTAAGCCATTCAAAATTATGATGCAACTTCAGCTGCATATTGCGCAATTGATACTGGTGACCAATAGAAAATGTCATGTATACTGAGATGATGCAATATTAGCCTTTAATTGCATCACTTCACTGCATAAAAGCTGCAGTATCTGTAGCTGATTGTAGTTCGTCTTTACATTTCGTTTTATGCTTATATAGGCTACTCAGTAATGCCTCGAACTTGTGTGAATAAAGCAGATAATTTCTGCTATATCTGCGGTGAAATAACTTTTATCTCACAAAAAAGGAGGATAACAGGAATGATTAAGAAAGCCTACAGCTTGTATTTTGGCTGCAAGATAGGAGACCAGGACAAGAGCTGGGCACCACATATATGCTGCAATTCTTGTGGGACGGCACTGGAGCAATGGTTGAATGGAAAAAAGGCATCTATGCCTTTCGCTGTGCCAATGATTTGGAGAGAGCCAACAGATCATGTTAGTAATTGTTACTTTTGTATGGTGCCTCCAATTGTAAAAGGGCTAAATAAGAAAAAAAAGTTATCTGTGCACTATCCAAATATTCCATCGGCAATACGTCCAGTTCCTCATGGAGAGGGGCTACCAATTCCTAAAGCAGCAGAATCCTTCGTGGTTGAGTCAAGTGAGGAAGAACCTGAAGCGTGTAGTCACGTGCAGTTGTAAGAGATAGCCCTTTCCTCGAATACAAGAGAAAAGCCAAGAGAAGCAAAACCGACACAAACTGAAGACAAAACTAGTGAGAATCCTAAGTATTAAAATGATTCAACTTAGCTTATGGCTATAATTTTTCTTGGTAATCCTATGCAATATATTATGCCATTTAGGCTTTGTTATGTAGTCAATATCACTTGCTTTATATTTGTGGAAAGACATCTATCTATATAATTATTGTGCATTATGTAGTCATTACGCCTATAGTAGAAAACTTTCCGTTTACAGAAAAACTAGAGCCAATTGACAAATTTCATTGTTATATTTGAACTCAGAATGTGAAATTCATTAAGAAATGGATCCTTTTGTTTCCAAAACTGGCAAAAAATAAAAATTTGTTGAACAGTGTTATTGGTGGGGGAAATTCCTCATCAGACACTGAAAACGATTTTGCGACTTTTCTCAAATTTCAGTGTTTTTGGTTTGATTATATTATTGAATTACATTTATTATTATATTATTATTTTTTATGATTATTTATTAAATTATAATTTATGATTTCGTGTTTCAAGTTTTATCATATCTGGAATGTTTCCTAGACTCTTGTTCGGACAGATTTCAGTGAGTTATTCCTAAAAATTACAGGCCTACAATAAACAACTACATATTTCCATGCAAAATAATGTACCGCTTTCAGCACAAAAAATCGGAAAGAATCATACCGCCGAGGAGGTTAAAGCAAATTTTGGTTACTTTTATTTTTTTGCAATTTCATGGGCATCCACAATTTTAAGGCCTGATAACTTTGGTATCTATGTACTTGACGAAACTCACTCTTTTATATTTTACCATAAAATTGGGTAGAATATCATGTTTTTTTTGCAAATTTATTCTAGTGTATTTTTTTCCTGAACACTTTGATAAATAGCTGCACACATTTTGTGTGACATTGAAGCTACCACTATTTTATTCTCCAGGGTCTCTGCTTTCAGAAAATGTATACTTTTTTTTTGGAGGGGGGGTGGTACAGTAATTTCTTGCAAAAAATGCTAATTTTAACATATGCAAAAAAATAACAAATTGCCCCGTAAGCAAGTCAATGGTATTTAAAAGAAAATTTTGTTTGTATTGGTAGACAACCCCAATGGCAGTGCCCACCTCCCCATGCCCTTTTTTTTAACCACTTGCCTACCAGGCACTTATACCCCCTTCCTTACCAGGCCAATTTTCAGCTTTCAGCGCTGCTGCATTTTGATTGACAATTGCGCGGTCATGCAACATAGTACCCATATGAAATTTTGATCATTTTTTTCTCACAAATAGAGCTTTCTTTTGGTGGTATTTAATCGCCACTGGGCACTTTACTTTTTGCGCTATAAATTAAAAATTGCAAAAAATTTGAAAAAAAAAAAAAAAGTTTCTTTGTTTCTATTATAAAATTTTTCAAACAGGTATTTTTTCTCCTTCACTGATGTGCGTTGATGAGGCAGCACTGATGGGCACTGATAGGCGGCACTGATGGGCACTGATAGGCAGCACTAAAGGGCACTGATAGGCAGTACTAATGAGGTGGCACGGATAGGCGGCACTGATAGGCAGCACTAATGAGGTGTCACGGATAGGCGGCACTAATATGCAGCACTGATAGGCGGCACTGATAGGTGACACTGATGATGGGTACTGATAGATGGCACTGACTGGCATCACTGCTGGGCACTGACTGGCGGCACTGACTGGCACAACCGCTGGGCACTGACTGGTGGCACTGACTGGCAGCACTGCTGGGCTGCACTGGTGGGTGGCACTGCTGGGCAGCACTGGTGGGTGGGCACAGGTGGGTGGCACTGGTGGGCACAGGTGGGTGGCACTTCTGGGCACAGGTGTGTGACATTGCAGAGTGGCACAGGTGGGTGCACTGCTGGGCACAGGTGGATGCACTGCTGGGCACAGGTGGGCGGAGCTAGTGGGCGCACTGCTGGGCACAGGTGGGCAGAACTTGTGGGTGGCACTGCTGGGCACCGATCATCAGGGCACTGATCATCAGTGGCCCTGATGATCGGTGCCGATCCCCGCTCTGACAACTGCCGTTTCTCGGCAGTACTTTCCTCACGATCTGACAGCGTGAGGAAAGTGCAGCCGAGAACCGGCACTTGCATTTCCCTGTGATCAGCGTGTCATTGGACACCGCTGATCACGTGGTAAAAGGCCGGTATGATCGGCCTTTCACCACATCTCGTGATCAGCTGTGTCCGTAGGATACAACGATCACGGAGATCGCCGGGTGCGCGCCCCCTGGGGCGCGCAGGAGAGCGCGTTCTGGGGGGACGTCATATGACGTCCACCCAGAACTGGCCGGCCGCAGTGAAGCCGTCATTCGGCTATCTGCGGTCGGCAACTAGTTAACAAAAACTTGCAAATTAGACTTACTTAGAGTAGATGTGGCTTCCACAGACTTCAATGGGGTTCAGCACTACGCTAGGTGGGTGTTGGAAAACGTTCTGCTGGGTTCATAGAATGTTCATCAAACCAAACATTCCCCAGTTTGCTCATGACTAGCAGGTACCATTTGTGAGAAAAAAAATGCCTGAACGATGTTCTCTGCAGATAATCTGAATATGTTTACATACTAAAAGCATATGTAGTTTTATTGTCTACGTCGGGAGTCAGCATGAAGGCAAACATCCAACCATCTTCACTGTTTTCTTCAACCCTCAGAGTTGAATAAAACCTTCAATTTTCTTTTTTCTGGTTGGTCTCTAAAAAGATACTACTTTACTTCCCCTTGTCCTTTTTCCTTTTTTCATTCAGTTAGCACCTGCCCAATTACCAAGACGGCATTTGACGTACCATATGAAAAAAAACCCAAAAAGGTAAAAACATCTTCCAAAGGACCAGAATATAGTATTAACCTCCCTAGCGGTATGATTACCGTATATACTCGAGTATAAGCCGACCCGAATATAAGCCGAGGGACCTAATTTTACCACAAAAAACTGGGAAAAACTATTGACTCGAGTATAAGCCAAGGGGGGGAGGAATAGTGCCCCATCGTTGGTGTCAGTGGGGGGAGGAATAGTGCCCCGTCATTGGTGTCAGTGTGGGAGGAATAGTGCCCCATCGTTGGTGTCAGTGGGGGGAGGAATAGTGCCCCGTCATTGGTGTCAGTGTGGGAGGAATAGTGCCCCATCGTTGGTGTCAGTGGGGGGAGGAATAGTGCCCCATCATTGGTGTCAGTGGGGGGAGGAATAGTGCCCCATCATTGGTGTCAGTGGGAGGAATAGTGCCCCATCATTGGTATCAGTGGGAGGAATAGTGCCCCATCATTGGTGTCATTGGGAGGAATACTGCCCCATCATTGGTGTCAGTGAGGGGAGGAATAGTGCCCCATCGTTGGTGTCAGTGGGGGGAAGAATAGTGCCCCATCGTTGGTGTCAGTGGGAGGAATAGTGCCCCATCATTGGTGTCAGTGTGGGAGGAATAGTGCCCCATCATTTGTGTCAGTGGGGGGAGGAATAGTGCCCCATCATTTGTGTCAGTGGGGGGAGGAATAGTGCCCCATCGTTGGTGTCAGTGGGGGGAGGAATAGTGCCCCATCGTTGGTGACCCCTGCTCCAGCCTGGGCTCGCTCACTCCCTCCCTCTCCCATGGTACACACTTTCCGGTCAGATGTCTTCCTTCTCCAGCCGCTCTCCTCCTCTTCAATCGCTCGATCTTCGTGGTGCTGCTCGGCTCCTCCTCTCCAAGCTCCACCTCCTCGCCTGTGATTGGCCGCCGGAACTGTAGCTCAGGAGAGGCACACAGGCGCCCAATCACCGGCGAGGAGGTTCAGCTTGGAGAGGAGGAGCCGAGCGGCACCGCGAAGATCGAGCAAGTGAAGAGGAGGAGAGGCGGCCGGAGAAGGAAGACATCTGACTGGTAAGTTTGTACCATGGGAGAGGGAGGGAGCGGCGAGGATTGATCCCGGGGGTGTGTCCAGATGACAGGGACGGCATGTCATCTGCAGACGTTGACTCGAGTATAAGCCAAGGGGGCCGTTTTTCAGCACAAAAAATGTGCTGAAAAACTCGGCTTATACTCGAGTATATACGGTATTTCAGATTTTTGGTGCTGAAAGCGGTACCATTATTTTGCGTTTTTTATTGTAGGCTGTAATTCTTAGGAATAACTCACTGAAATCTGTCTGAACAAGAGTCTAGTAAACATCCCGGGGAGGATAAAACTTGAAACACGAAATCATAAATTATAATTTAATAAATAATCATAAAAAAAAAATAATATAATAATAATAAATTTAATTCAATAATATAATCAAACCAAAAACACTGAAATGTGAAATAGAGCGCCAAGTTCGCACATCGCTGAGCTCAGTCGCAGAATCGTTTTCAGTGTCTGATGAGGAATTTCCCCCACCAATCATTATCACTCAATTCTGCAAGTGGTTCTGATTTACTATCGCTGTTCTCTAGCCGGTCTAAAACCGCGTCTGACCTAAAGGGACGCTTTTTGGACGCCATGGACGTTTCTCAGTTTCCAGGCAGAAAGAACAGTAAAAATGCAGGCAGGGCGCCGGACAAAGCACTCGGGACAAAATGTATGTGAAATGGTTTGATACAGGAATGTTATACTATGTGATTTTAGTGGATTTAGTGAATGTCACTTTTTGTCATTTTTAAATTTCCCGGCAGTACGCTCCCCCCTGTACGTCCCGACGTCGCAGGGAACGGAACCCGGAAGACGGATCCGGCATCGGCCGGAGGACATTGCCGGGGACACTGCAGGGGGGACATCGCGGGAGCGCAGGACAAGGTAAGTGACCGAGGGATCACGGAGCAGCGCCGCATGGTAAGCCCGAGTGTAGCTCGGGGTTACCGCTTGTGGTACTGAAACTTTACCCCGAGCTACACTCGGGAATACCGCCAGGGGGGTAAAGTGCTTTTCATAGAATTTCTGGAAGATGGTATTAAAAACAGGCTAAAAAGAGAGTTTTCAATATGAGGTTTTGTGTATTAGAACATTCATTGTATCCCATCACTGGACTCCTTTAGGTATTGAGCAACGTCAAGAAGACAGTGTAGAGCACGGGTGTCAAACTTTCGGCCCTCCAGCTGTTGCCAAACTAAAAATCCCATGAGGCATTGCAAGATTGACAGTTTATCACGTACCTGATGACAGAGGCCAATAGAGAGAGGGCTTCCCTTGCGGCTCAGTTCCAGACTCCCCTGAAGGTGGGACAGCAGGAGTCAGGCCCAGAGTAGCACAGGTCACCTGTGGGAGTGCTTGTTTGGTGGTCCACCCAGAAGCACGGCTGATGCACTGAGATGGGGTCTGCAGGCAGGGGGCACCTGTGCGTGGTATGCAGGTCTCCCAGAGAACAGAGGATCACAGGATAACCAGTTCAAGCCAAGGTCGGGTGCCAGGTGGGGATCGGAGCAGACGTAGTCATAAGGGATAGCCGAGGTCATACACAGAGAGCAGGAGAGAAGATCCGTTAGACAAGCTGGGGTCAGGTCGGGGAGCAAGCCGAGTCGTTAACAGGAAATCACAAGTCAGGATAGCAAGGGAACAAAGGTACTAGGGAGCCAGAGATCAACCAGCACCTGAGAGTAGTGCAGGGCTTCCTTATAAAGGCTGTTTGGTGCCAACTTTGAGCTGATGTGAACTTCTGCGGCCATGCAAGGTACTGGCAGGGGTGCCAGGTCTCCTAACACCTCTGCTGAGGATCAGAGCCCTGACACAGTTACAAGCATGACTCCCAAAGGCAGAGGCATGATGGGACTTTGCAACAGCTGGAGGACCGCCAGTTTGACACCCCTGGTAGAGCAACCATTATCAACTAGGGTTCTGTGGAGCCATAAGGTTCCTCCAGTGATTTCTAGGGATTCCTTGAGCTGTGGTTGATTGACCTCACATCTGACAATATCTTCATAATCCAAGCATCCATGTTACTTGGCAGAGCTAGATGCTTGACAACAGTGATCTTTTTAGCCGTTTGTAAGTGGGCCATTCTTTCAGCTGATCTTCAATAGAAGTAGCCTTCTTCTCACTGACCCCTGATGAATTAATTTTATCAGCAGTCTCCAAAGACCTGAAAATTATTTCAATGGTTTCTCTAGGGCAGGGGACTCCAAACATTCTAAACAAAGGAGCAGTTTACCATCTATAAGACTTTAGAGGGGGCTGGACTGTGGCCAGTGGGATTAGAAAATGCCCCGGCATCAGTGGGACTGAACAATGTCTCAGGCTTGGTGGTCAGTGGGAGTAAAAAAAACTACATAGCACCTGTAATCAGTGGGAGGAGCAGTGCCCCATCATTGGTACTGTTGGTATTGGTGGGAGGAACAGTGCCCTATTGTTGGTGTCTGTGAGCGGAATAGTGTCCCATCATTGGTGTCAGTGGGAGGAATAGTGTCCCATCATTGGTGTCAGTGGGAGGAATAGTGCCCCATCATTGGTATCAGTGGGGGGAATAGTGCCCCATCATTGGTGTCAGTGGGAGGAATAGTGCCCCATCATTGGTATCAGTGGGAGGAATAGTGCCCCATCATTGGTATCAGTGGGAGGAGCAGTGCCCCATCATTGGTATCAGTGGGAGGAATAGTGCCCCATCATTGGTATCAGTGGGAGGAATAGTGCCCCATCATTGGTATCAGTGGGAGGAATAGTGCCCCATCATTGGTATCAGTGGGAGGAATAGTGCCCCATCATTGGTATCAGTGGAAGGAATAGTGCCACATCATTGGTGTCAGTGGGAGGAATAGTACCCCATCATTGGTATCAGTGGAGGAATAGTGCCCCATCATTGGTGTCAGTGGGAGGAATAGTGCCCCATCATTGGTATCAGTGGGAGGAATAGTGCCCCATCATTGGTATCAGTGGGAGGAATAGTGCCCCATCATTGGTATCAGTGGGAGGAATAGTGCCCCATCATTGGTGTCAGTGGGAGGAATAGTGCCCCATCATTGGTATCAGTTGGAGGAATATTGCCCCATCATTGGTGTCAGTGGCAGGAATAGTGCCCCATCATTGGTGTCAGTGGGAGGAATAGTGCCCCATCATTGGTATCAGTGGGAGGAATAGTGCCCCATCATTGGTGTCAGTGGGAGGAATAGTGCTCCATCATTGGTATCAGTGGAGGAATAGTGTCCCATCATTGGTGTCAGTGGGAGGAATAATGCCCCATCATTGGTGTCAGTGGGAGGAATAGTGTCCCATCATTGGTGTCAGTGGGAGGAATAGTGCCCCATCATAGGTGTCAGTGGGAGAAATAGTGCCCTATCATTGGTGTCAGTGGGAGGAATAGTGCTCCATCATTGGTGTCAGTGGGAGGAATAGTGCCCCATCATTGGTATCAGTGGGAGGAATAGTGCCCCATCATTGGTGTCAGTGGGAGGAATAGTGCTCCATCATTGGTGTCAGTGGGAGGAATAGTGCCCCATCTTTGGTATCAGTGGGGGGAATAGTGCCCCATCATTGGTATCAGTGGGAGGAGCAGTGCCCCATCATTGGTATCAGTGGGAGGAATAGTGCCCCATCATTGGTGTCAGTGGGAGGAATAGTGCCCCATCATTGGTATCAGTGGGGGGAATAGTGCCCCATCATTGGTGTCAGTGGGAGGAATAGTGCCCCATCATTGGTGTCAGTGGGAGGAATAGTACCCCATCATTGGTATCAGTGGGAGGAATAGTACCCCATCATTGGTATCAGTGGGAGGAATAGTGCCCCATCATTGGTGTCAGTGGGAGGAATAGTGCCCCATCATTGGTATCAGTTGGAGGAATAGTGCCCCATCATTGGTGTCAGTGGCAGGAATAGTGCCCCATCATTGGTGTCAGTGGGAGGAATAGTGCCCCATCATTGGTATCAGTGGGAGGAATAGTGCCCCATCATTGGTGTCAGTGGGAGGAATAGTGCCCCATCATTGGTATCAGTTGGAGGAATAGTGCCCCATCATTGGTGTCAGTGGCAGGAATAGTGCCCCATCATTGGTGTCAGTGGGAGGAATAGTGCCCCATCATTGGTGTCAGTGGGAGGAATAGTGCCCCATCATTGGTGTCAGTGGGAGGAATAGTGCCCCATCATTGGTATCAGTGGGAGGAATAGTGCCCCATCATTGGTATCAGTGGGAGGAATAGTGCCCCATCATTGGTATCAGTGGAAGGAATAGTGCTCCATCATTGGTGTCAGTGGGAGGAATAGTGCCCCATCATTGGTATCAGTGGGAGGAATAGTGCCCCATCATTGGTGTCAGTGGGAGGAATAGTGCCCCATCATTGGTATCAGTGGGAGGAATAGTGCCCCATCATTGGTATCAGTGGGAGGAATAGTGCCCCATCATTGGTATCAGTGGAAGGAATAGTGCTCCATCATTGGTATCAGTGGAAGGAATAGTGCTCCATCATTGGTGTCAGTGGGAGGAATAGTGCTCCATCATTGGTGTCAGTGGGAGGAATAGTGCCCCATCATTGGTGTCAGTGGGAGGAATAGTGCCCCATCATTGGTATCAGTGGGAGGAATAGTGCCCCCTCATTGGTGTCAGTGGGAGGAATAGTGCCCCATCACTGGTATCAGTGGAGGAATAGTGTCCCATCATTGGTGTCAGTGGGAGGAATAGTGCCCCATCATTGGTGTCAGTGGGAGGAATAGTGTCCCATCATTGGTGTCAGTGGGAGGAATAGTGCCCCATCATAGGTGTCAGTGGGAGAAATAGTGCCCTATCATTGGTGTCAGTGGGAGGAATAGTGCTCCATCATTGGTGTCAGTGGGAGGAATAGTGCCCCATCATTGGTATCAGTGGGAGGAATAGTGCCCCATCATTGGTGTCAGTGGGAGGAATAGTGCTCCATCATTGGTGTCAGTGGGAGGAATAGTGCCCCATCATTGGTATCAGTGGGGGGAATAGTGCCCCATCATTGGTATCAGTGGGAGGAATAGTGCCCCATCATTGGTATCAGTGGAAGGAATAGTGCCCCATCATTGGTGTCAGTGGGAGGAATAGTACCCCATCATTGGTATCAGTGGAGGAATAGTGCCCCATCATTGGTGTCAGTGGGAGGAATAGTGCCCCATCATTGGTATCAGTGGGAGGAATAGTGCCCCATCATTGGTGTCAGTGGGAGGAATAGTGCCCCATCATTGGTATCAGTGGGAGGAATAGTGCCCCATCATTGGTGTCAGTGGGAGGAATAGTGCCCCATCATTGGTGTCAGTGGGAGGAATAGTGCCCCATCATTGGTATCAGTTGGAGGAATAGTGCCCCATCATTGGTGTCAGTGGCAGGAATAGTGCCCTATCATTGGTGTCAGTGGGGGGAATAGTGCCCCATCATTGGTATCAGTGGAAGGAATAGTGCTCCATCATTGGTATCAGTGGAGGAATAGTGCTCCATCATTGGTGTCAGTGGGAAGGATAGTGCCCCATCATTGGTATCAGTGGGAGGAATAGTGCCCCATCATTGGTATCAGTGGGAGGAATAGTGTCCCATCATTGGTATCAGTGGAAGGAATAGTGCTCCATCATTGGTGTCAGTGAGAGGAATAGCGCCCCATCATTGGTATCAGTGGAGGAATAGTGTCCCATCATTGGTGTCAGTGGGAGGAATAATGCCCCATCATTGGTGTCAGTGGGAGGAATAGTGTCCCATCATTGGTGTCAGTGGGAGGAATAGTGCCCCATCATAGGTGTCAGTGGGAGAAATAGTGCCCTATCATTGGTGTCAGTGGGAGGAATAGTGCTCCATCATTGGTGTCAGTGGGAGGAATAGTGCCCCATCATTGGTATCAGTGGGAGGAATAGTGCCCCATCATTGGTATCAGTGGGAGGAATAGTGCCCCATCATTGGTGCCAGTGGGAGGAATAGTGCTCCATCATTGGTGTCAGTGGGAGGAATAGTGCCCCATCATTGGTATCAGTGGGAGGAATAGTGCTCCATCATTGGTGTCAGTGGGAGGAATAGCGCCCCATCATTGGTATCAATGGGGGGAATAGTGCCTCATCATTGGTATCAGTGGGAGGAATAGTACCCCATCATTGGTATCAGTGGGAGGAATAGTGCCCCATCATTGGTGTCAGTGGGAGGAATAGTGCCCCATCATTGGTATCAGTTGGAGGAATAGTGCCCCATCATTGGTGTCAGTGGCAGGAATAGTGCCCCATCATTGGTGTCAGTGGGAGGAATAGTGCCCCATCATTGGTGTCAGTGGGAGGAATAGTGCCCCATCATTGGTGTCAGTGGGAGGAATAGTGCCCCATCATTGGTATCAGTGGGAGGAATAGTGCCCCATCATTGGTGTCAGTGGGAGGAATAGTGCCCCATCATTGGTGTCAGTGGGAGGAATAGTGCCCCATCATTGGTATCAGTGGAAGGAATAGTGCTCCATCATTGGTGTCAGTGAGAGGAATAGCGCCCCATCATTGGTATCAGTGGAGGAATAGTGTCCCATCATTGGTGTCAGTGGGAGGAATAGTGCCCCATCATTGGTGTCAGTGGGAGGAATAGTGCCCCATCATTGGTATCAGTGGGAGGAATAGTGCCCCATCATTGGTGTCAGTGGGAGGAATAGTGCCCCATCATTGGTGTCAGTGGGAGGATTAGTGCCCCATCATTGGTATCAGTGGAAGGAATAGTGCTCCATCATTGGTGTCAGTGAGAGGAATAGCGCCCCATCATTGGTATCAGTGGAGGAATAGTGTCCCATCATTGGTGTCAGTGGGAGGAATAGTGCCCCATCATTGGTGTCAGTGGGAGGAATAGTGTCCCATCATTGGTGTCAGTGGGAGGAATAGTGCCCCATCATAGGTGTCAGTGGGAGAAATAGTGCCCTATCATTGGTGTCAGTGGGAGGAATAGTGCTCCATCATTGGTGTCAGTGGGAGGAATAGTGCCCCATCATTGGTATCAGTGGGAGGAATAGTGCCCCATCATTGGTGTCAGTGGGAGGAATAGTGCCCCATCATTGGTATCAGTGGGGGGAATAGTGCCCCATCATTGGTATCAGTGGGGGGAATAGTGCCCCATCATTGGTATCAGTGGGAGGAATAGTGCCCCATCATTGGTGTCAGTGGGAGGAATAGTGCCCCATCATTGGTATCAGTGGGAGGAGCAGTGCCCCATCATTGGTATCAGTGGGAGGAATAGTGCCCCATCATTGGTATCAGTGGAAGGAATAGTGCCCCATCATTGGTGTCAGTGGGAGGAATAGTGCCCCATCATTGGTGTCAGTGGGAGGAATAGTGCCCCATCATTGGTATCAGTAGAAGGAATAGTGCTCCATCATTGGTATCAGTGGAGGAATAGTGCCCCATCATTGGTATCAGTGGGAGGAATAGTGCCCCATCATTGGTATCAGTGGGAGGAATAGTGCTCCATCATTGGTGTCAGTGGGAGGAATAGTGCCCCATCATTGGTATCAGTGGGAGGAATAGTGCTCCATCATTGGTGTCAGTGGGAGGAATAGTGCCCCATCATTGGTGTCAGTGGGAGGAATAGTGCTCCATCATTGGTGTCAGTGGGAGGAATAGTGCTCCATCATTGGTGTCAGTGGGAGGAATAGTGCTCCATCATTGGTATCAGTGGGAGGAATAGAGCCCCATCATTGGTATCAGTGGGAGGAATAGTGCCCCATCATTGGTATCAGTGGGAGGAATAGTGCCCCATCATTGGTGTCAGTGGGAGGAATAGTGCTCCATCATTGGTGTCAGTGGGAGGAATAGTGCCACCTCATTGGTGTCAGTGGGAGGAATAGTGCCCCTTCCTTGGAGTCAATGAGAGGCGTTATGCCCTGGGGCCTCATTGTCAGTGTCAATGGGAGGAATAGTGCTTTGTATCAGCTAAAGTAACAATGCCCCAAGGACCAGATTCAGGTAAGCAATCACAGTTTGGAGACCACAGCTCTAGGGTAAAAGGGTTGAGAAAGGCTGGTGTAGTCTTCCAACTTTACATAACATATTACAGGAAGCAAGCCTATGGAAGACGTTCAGGCAAAACCTAACTAAGGCTAAACCTATTCCCACCCCTTTTCTAATCCTATTCTATCTAACCCTGTGAAGAGAAGATCTGTATGCTTACCTATCCTGAAGTCGCTCTGGTCCGGTCCCATGATCAACTGTCATTGGCTTCTGAGTAGAGGAGCGGCAGCCAACAACGGATGCCCCATAGTAAGCTTACGGGTGACATAATCTCCCAGGTATTTCCAGTCATTGTCAGTGGTCTCTCCTCTACACAGAAGCAGCTCCTGGAGAGACCATGTGATTGGACTGGAGCAGTTATAGATTAGTTAAGTATATAGATCATTTCTTTACAGGGTTAGATAGAACAGGTTTAGAATGGGGTGGGAGCAGGTTTAGCCTTAGTTAGGTTTTACCTGAACTGTCACTTTAAAGTCCTCCACATTTGGGGGCAATGGTCAGTGCTCTCATATACACAGTGCTAATCCTAGTGGTAGAATTTCAGAGTGGAATGTAGACCCTGTAAAAGCTGTCAGACAGTCATTAAATGGATAGGGCCAGGGGCGGACTGACCATTTGGAAACTCGGGCACTGCCCGAGGGCACGGAGTCAGTAGGGGGCCCCATGAGTTGCCCCTGGTACCTTTTTCATAGGCTTTTTTGAGTTTGGGCAAGGACACAGGGGCCCCATGATCCCCTATTGCCCGGGGGCCCCATGAGTTGTCAGTCCGGCCCTGGATAGGGCAACATACCCAAAACTTTGATTGCACCAAAACCTCAGACAATGGTAGAGGTGAGTAGCACTGGATCACTTGGTGTAAATAGGATCTTGTTTGGATGGGTACCTGATATCTGAATAATTCTACAGGAAGCTCTTTAGCTAAGTGAAAGGATAAAGAATACTGTAGAGCACCAATTGAACCATGTTTGTTCAGATCAATTCCATTTGTCGGTGCATTCGATAAAACAGGCCAATGCTTTTCGGAAAGGTTCCCTTTCATGAAGGCTTGGGAATGCAAAAAGTGCCTGGATGATAGTCATTGAGATGTTTGGATGAAAAACATATCTTTCAAAAAGTATCTGCTTTCAATAGCTAGTATAGTAGCTTGAACACCTCAACTATCATCCAGACTTTTTACATTCTTGAGCCCTAATAAATGGGGGCCCTTGAAACTCCTGAAATGTGTTGGCCTGTTTTATCCTATATACTGACAATTACAATTGGTCTGGACAAACATGTGTGAAATGGTGCTGTTTTCCTTCTCTTTGTTCCAAATCCTGACAGCTTCCAAGTGTTACCATTTTAAGGATCGAGTCTGTGGCCAGGATTCCTCGGATGAACTACCATTCACAGGAAAACTGGAAAGGCCACATTTTTGGCATTAATGACTGTCCGTAATAATGTCTGTCTTAATGTAGTTCTTTATTGTGTTCCTGATAGCCCTTGAGAGACTATTGCTTTTCTCGCCCCAGTCATTACCCCATTTTGAACAGAAAAGTTCAAAGTAGCAATGATCAAAATGAAAATTGATTTTTTTATCATCGCCCAGGATTAGGTTTCATTTTGACCCATTTTGCTAGCTGTAGGGCCTGTGCAGCTCTACCTATACACTATAGTGCCAAAAGTATTGGGCCGCCTGCCTTTCCACGCACATGAACTTTAATGGCCTGCCAGTCTTAGTCCGTAGGGTTCAATATTGAGTTGGCCCCGCCCTTTCCACGCACATGAATTTTAATGGGCTCCCAGTCTTAGTCCATAGGGTTCAATATTGAGTTAGCCCCGCCCTTTCAACGCACATGACCTTTAATGGCCCCCAGTCTTAGTCCGGAGGGTTCAATATTGGGTTGGCCCCGCCCTTTCCACGCACATGACCTTTAATGGCCCCCAGTCTTAGTCCGGAGGGTTCAATATTGGGTTGGCCCCGCCCTTTGCAGCTATAACAGCTTCAACTCTTCTGGGAAGGCCGTCCACAAGGTTTAGGAGGGTGTCTATGAGAAGGTTGGACCATTCTTCCAGAAGCACATTTGTCAGGTCAGGCACTGATGTCGGGGGAGGAGGCCTGGCTCACAGTCTCCGCTCTAATTCATCCCAAAGGTGTTCTATGGGGTTGAGGTCAGGACTCTGTGCAGGACAGTCAAGTTCCTCCACCCCAAACTGGCTCCTCCATGTCTTTATGGACCTTGCTTTGTGCACTGGTGTGCAGTCATGTTGGCGACTGACTGCTATTGACTCTGCAGACAGTTGGGGACTTCTGCGCGCTGTGCGCTTCAGCATGCGCTGACCCCGCCCTGTCATGTGACGTGGCCTACCACTTGGTGACTGAGTTGCTGTTGTTCCCAGTTGCTTCCACTTTGTTATAATCCCACTAACAGTTGAGCGTGGAATATTTAGTAGCCAGGAAATGTCACGGATGGACTTATTGCCCAGGTGGCCACCTATCACGGGACCACGCTTGGAGTCACTGAGCTCCTGAGAGCGACCCATTCTTTCGCCAATGTTTGTAGAAGCAGTCTGCATCCCTAGGGGCTTGAATGTATACACCTGTGTCCATGGAGGTGAGTGGAACACCTGAATCTAATGATTTGGAGGGCTGGCCCAATACATTTGGCAATATACTGTATATTTGTATTTGGGCTTACATTTGTAAATCTGAGAGCCACGGTCCTCTTCTCACTACCACAAAGAGCGACCCGCTGTTTTCTTTTCCCTCTTCATCATCCATTACAAGAAGAAGATTAAATTACAGACTCAAGACTGTAATCAACCGACATCAGAGGATTTGAGGAAGAAATCTATCTAGACCCTCACACTTCCCAATCTTTGGACTCTGCAGGCGGCCCAGAATCTGGATTAACTGCTAATCACATATTCTCATAAAAGATAACTTTAATTGATTAATTATTCGCAAATCTTTCTCAGCTGGAAAGTCTTGAAAAGAGGATTGAGAGGAGCTTGTCATTGAAAAAGCCCTCAGCTCTAATCCCCTGATTTGGAGAATGTACAAAAAGGTTTCATCAGACTTCTAACCACGAAAAACCTAACTATTTTCTATAAATATATGTTTGTAGGGCTAACTACAGGGGATGTAGGGTGGGCAGCTGCATGTAGGTCATTGAAGTCATTAGTGCCTGGTATAGCCCTTCCTTCCTTCTCTCTTTCCTTCCTTCCTTCTCTCCTTCCTTCCTCCATTCCTTTCTTCCTTCTTTGTCCATTTCTTTCTTTCTCTTTCTTTCTTTCTTTTTTCCTTTCTTTCTTTCTTTCTTTCTTTCTTTCTTTCTTTCTTTCTTTCTTTCTTTCCTTTCTTTCTTTTCCTTTCTCTTTCTTTCCCTCCTTTCTCTCCTTTCCCTTCCTTTCTCTTCTTTCCCTTCGTTCCTCTTCTTTCCTTTCTCTTCCTTTCCCTCCTTTCTCTTCCTTTCCCTCCTTTCTCTTCTTTTCCTTCCTTCTCTTCCTTCTCTTCCTTTCCTTGTCTTCCTTTCATTCCTTCTCTTCCTTCCATTCCTTCTTTCTCTTCTTTCCCTTCCTTTCTCTTCTTTCCCTTCCTTTCTCTTCCTTTCCTTTCTCTTCCTTTCTCTCCTTTCTCTTCCTTTTTTTCCTTTCTCTTCCCTTCTCTTCCTTTCTTTCCTTCTCTTCCATTCCTTCCTTCTCTTCCTTTCATTCCTTCTCTTCCTTTCATTCCTTCTCTTCCTTTCTTTCCTTCTCTTCCTTTCATTCCTTCTCTTCCTTTCCATCCTTCTCTTCCTTTCTCTCCTTTCTCTTCCAGTCTCTCCTTTTTCTTCCCTTCTCTTCCTGTCCTTCCTTCTCTTCTTTTCCTTCCTTCTCTTCCTTTCCTTCCTTCTCTTCCTTTCTCTCCTTTCCTTCCTTCTCTCCCTTTCCTTCCTTCTCTTCCTTCCATTCCTTCTCTTCCTTCCATTCCTTCTCTTCCTTCCATTCCTTCTCTTCCTTTCCTTCTTTCTCTTCTTTCCCTTCCTTTCTCTTCTTTCCCTTCCCTTCCTTTCTCTTCCTTTCCTTTCCTCTCTTCCTTTTCCTCCTTTCTCTTCCTTTCTCTCATTTCTCTTCCTTTTTTTCCTTTCTCTTCCTTTCCTTCCTTCTCTTCCATTCCTTCCTTCTCTTCCATTCCTTCCTTCTCTTCCATTCCTTCCTTCTCTTCCTTTCCTTTCTTCTCTTCCTTTCCTTTCTTCTCTTCCTTTCCTTCTTTCTCTTCCTTTCCTTCCTTCTCTTCCTTTCCTTCCTTCTCTTCCTTTCCTTCTTTCTCTTCTTTCCCTTCCATTCTCTTCTTTCCCTTCCTTTCTCTTCCTTTCCTTTCCTTTCTCTTCCTTTCCTTTCCTTTCTCTTCATTTCTCTCATTTCTCTTCCTTTTTTTCCCTTTCTCTTCCATTCTCTTCCTTTCCTTCCTTCTCTTCCATTCCTTCATTCTCTTCCTTTCATTCATTCTCTTCCTTTCCTTCCTTTCATTCATTCTCTTCCTTTCATTCATTCTCTTCCTTTCCTTCCTTCTCTTCCTTTCCTTGCTTCTCTTCCTGTCTCTCCTTTTTCTTCCCTTCTCTTCCTGTCCTTTCTTCTCTTTATTTCCTTCCTTTCATTCCTTCTCTTCCTTTCCTTCCTTCTCTTCCTTCCATTCCTTCTCTTCCTTCCATTCTTTCTCTTCCTTCCCTTATTTCTCTTCCTTCCCTTCTTTCTCTTCCTTTCCTTCTTTCTCTTCATTCCCTTCTTTCTCTTCCTTTCCTTCTTTCTCTTCTTTCCCTTCCTTTCTTTTCTTTCCCTTCCTTTCTCTTCCTTTTTTTCCTTTCTCTTCCTTTTTTTCCTTTCTCTTCCATTCTCTTCCTTTCTTTCCTTCTCTTCCATTCCTTCCTTCTCTTCCTTTCATTCCTTCTCTTTCTTTCTTTCCTTCTCTTCTTTTCATTCCTTCTCTTCCTTTCCATCCTTCTCTTCCTTTCTCTCCTTTCTCTTCCAGTCTCTCCTTTTTCTTCCCTTCTCTTCCTGTCCTTCCTTCTCTTCTTTTCCTTCCTTCTCTTCCTTTCCTTCCTTCTCTTCCTTTCTCTCCTTTCCTTCCTTCTCTCCCTTTCCTTCCTTTTCTTCCTTCCATTCCTTCTTTTCCTTCCATTCCTTCTCTTCCTTTCCTTCTTTCTCTTCTTTCCCTTCCTTTCTCTTCTTTCCCTTCCTTTCTCTTCCTTTCCTTTCCTCTCTTCCTTTTCCTCCTTTCTCTTCCTTTCTCTCATTTCTCTTCCTTTCTCTTCCTTTCTCTTCCTTTCCTTCCTTCTCTTCCATTCCTTCCTTCTCTTCCATTCCTTCCTTCTCTTCCATTCCTTCTTTCTCTTCCTTTCCTTCCTTCTCTTCCTTTCCTTCTTTCTCTTCCTTTCTTTCTTTCTCTTCCTTTCCTTCCTTCTCTTCCTTTCCTTCCTTCTCTTCCTTTCCTTCCTTCTCTTCCTTTCCTTCCTTCTCTTCTTTCCCTTCCTTTCTCTTCTTTTCCCTTCCTTTCTCTTCCTTTCCTTTCTCTTCCTTTCCTTTCCTTTCTCTTCCTTTCCTTTCCTTTCTCTTCCTTTCCTTTCCTTTCTCTTCCTTTCTCTCATTTTCTCTTCCTTTTTTTCCCTTTCTCTTCCATTCTCTTCCTTTCCTTCCTTCTCTTCCATTCCTTCCTTCTCTTCCTGTCATTCATTCTTTTCCTTTCCTTCCTTCTCTTCCTTTCATTCATTCTCTTCCTTTCCTCCCTTCTCTTCCTTTCATTCATTCTCTTCCTTTCCTTCCTTCTCTTCCTTTCCTTGCTTCTCTTCCTTTCTCTTCCTGTCTCTCCTTTTTCTTCCCTTCTCTTCCTGTCCTTTCTTCTCTTTATTTCCTTCCTTTCATTCCTTCTCTTCTTTTCCTTCCTTCTCTTCCTTTCCTTCCTTCTCTTCCTTTCTCTCCTTTTCTTCCTTCTCTTCCTTTCCTTCCTTCTCTTCCTTCCATTCCTTCTCTTCCTTCCATTCTTTCTCTTCCTTCCCTTCTTTCTCTTCCTTCCCTTCTTTCTCTTCCTTTCCTTCTTTCTCTTCTTTCCCTTCCTTTCTCTTCTTTCCCTTCCTTTCTCTTCTTTCCCTTCCTTTCTCTTCCTTTTTTTCCTTTCTCTTCCTTTTTTTCCTTTCTCTTCCTTTTTTTCCTTTCTCTTCCATTCTCTTCCTTTCTTTCCTTCTCTTCCATTCCTTCCTTCTCTTCCTTTCATTCCTTCTCTTCCTTTCTTTCCTTCTCTTCTTTTCATTCCTTCTCTTCCTTTCCATCCTTCTCTTCCTTTCTCTCCTTTCTCTTCCAGTCTCTCCTTTTTCTTCCCTTCTCTTCCTGTCCTTCCTTCTCTTCTTTTCCTTCCTTCTCTTCCTTTCCTTCCTTCTCTTCCTTTCTCTCCTTTCCTTCCTTCTCTCCCTTTCCTTCCTTCCATTCCTTCTTTTCCTTCCATTCCTTCTCTTCCTTTCCTTCTTTCTCTTCTTTCCCTTCCTTTCTCTTCTTTCCCTTCCTTTCTCTTCCTTTCCTTTCCTCTCTTCCTTTTCCTCCTTTCTCTTCCTTTCTCTCATTTCTCTTCCTTTTTTTTTCCTTTCTCTTCCTTTCTCTTCCTTTCCTTCCTTCTCTTCTATTCCTTCCTTCTCTTCCATTCCTTCCTTCTCTTCCATTCCTTCTTTCTCTTCCATTCCTTCTTTCTCTTCCTTCCCTTCCTTCTCTTCCTTTCCTTCTTTCTCTTCCTTTCTTTCTTTCTCTTCCTTTCCTTCCTTCTCTTCCTTTCCTTCCTTCTCTTCCTTTCCTTCCTTCTCTTCCTTTCCTTCCTTCTCTTCTTTCCCTCCCTTTCTCTTCCTTTCTCTTCCTTTCTCTTCCTTTCCTTTCCTTTCTCTTCCTTTCCTTTCTCTTCCTTTCCTTTCCTTTCTCTTCCTTTCTCTCATTTCTCTTCCTTTTTTTCCCTTTCTCTTCCATTCTCTTCCTTTCCTTCCTTCTCTTCCATTCCTTCCTTCTCTTCCTGTCATTCATTCTTTTCCTTTCCTTCCTTCTCTTCCTTTCATTCATTCTCTTCCTTTCCTCCCTTCTCTTCCTTTCATTCATTCTCTTCCTTTCCTTCCTTCTCTTCCTTTCCTTGCTTCTCTTCCTTTCTCTTCCTGTCTCTCCTTTTTCTTCCATTCTCTTCCTGTCCTTTCTTCTCTTTATTTCCTTCCTTTCATTCCTTCTCTTCTTTTCCTTCCTTCTCTTCCTTTCCTTCCTTCTCTTCCTTTCTCTCCTTTTCTTCCTTCTCTTCCTTTCCTTCCTTCTCTTCCTTCCATTCCTTCTCTTCCTTCCATTCTTTCTCTTCCTTCCATTCTTTCTCTTCCTTCCCTTCTTTCTCTTCCTTCCCTTCTTTCTCTTCCTTTCCTTCTTTCTCTTCTTTCCCTTCCTTTCTCTTCTTTCCCTTCCTTTCTCTTCTTTCCCTTCCTTTCTCTTCTTTCCCTTCCTTTCTCTTCCTTTCTCTTCCATTCTCTTCCTTTCTCTTCCTTTCTCTTCCATTCTCTTCCTTTCTCTTCCATTCTCTTCCTGTCCTTCCTTCTCTTCCTTTCCTTCCTTCTCTTCCTTTCCTTTCCTTCCTTCTCTTCCTTTATTTCCTTTGCTTCCTGAAGGGGACTTTACCTCTATCAGGTGTGATATTTTGCAACCAAAGGACTATGCAGCAAGATATCACTTCTCTATACACTGGATTGCTAGGCCCAATGTACTGTATATAGCTGCTTCTACATTACCACCAGCCCTGGAACATGCCTGTAACAGCAGTGCACTGTGGTGAATATCATTTGAAAATTCACAGACACGGTTGGGGAAATGATCCACTTTTACTGTCATTATTGAAGTAGAGTACAATTCATCTGCATTGGATATTGTGAAATGGGCTTTTAATTGAGCACATTAATTGTTCATTTTTTTGTATGCACATGCTTTATGATTGTAAGTTGGTCACATGGTTAAAGTTGATAAATACTTTTTGCGCTGCACTTTTTGATATATATATATATATATATATATATATATATATACACACACAGTATATATATATATATATATATATATATATATATATATACATACATACTGTATATTGTTTGTGGATGTGAGAACACATTATAGTGTATAGCTGTAAGAGGCATAAAACATTTTTTTTAATTCAGTTTTTCAGTTTTTACTTTGGGTCATATTCATAAGTTTTGAGGTAGCATTGAGAATATTTTTGCTTTATTAAATCCTAATGATTGGTTTCAATGTTTTGTCCAATGAGTCCTGAATAGATACAAACATTGAATATGTGATTTAAATCCATAAAGGTTAGAAGGACCATTCTGAATGGTCAAGTACTTACTACTTCATTTTTTCAAGGAAATTGATTACCTAAAAATATCAGAAATTGACTTGAAATGCACCCAAAGACACTCAATGTACATTTTTTTATTTTGATAACAGATGTGAAAATTAGATGGTCATATTTTCTCAGTGAGGCTCTGCAGATGCGACAGATCCATCCTTCATTTCTAGTATCCCTTAGAGAGCTTCCCAAGATGGCTCATTCCATTCGCAAGTGGTGTGAAGTATATACACATTTATCATAACGGCCCTGCAGGAGATGAGTGCAAAGTAATAAAAGTCAAAGTATTTATTACATTGTCGAAAGAACCAAAATACCTAGTCCGGCCGGGTCACCTATTGGATATAACGGTGAGGTCACATCTGGTCAATGGAGGATGGGTTGGCTATTCTGGTCAATGAAGAACGTGGAGGGTTGTCTTGAGGTCCATGAAACCTGTCCACCGTTGAAGGATGTAGTTCAGAGGACTTTCTTCTAAAGAATGATGGTGGAGTGCTGGAGCTGTATTACCCAGCTAGAAGTTGAAGAAAGCCTGGTGTGGTCAAGTATAGATTCAGGTTCACAAGTACCAGGATTTGCAAAGTTTAGATGAAGAACGTGGAGGGTTGTCTTGAGGTCCATGAAACCTGTCCACTGTTGAAGGATGTAGTTCAGAGGACATTCTTCTAAAGAATGATGGTGCAGTGCTGGAGCTGTACTACCCAGCTAGAAGTTGAAGAAAGCCTGGTGTGGTAAAGTATAGATTCAGGTTCACAACTACCAGGATTTGCAAAGTTTAGATTTGTGAACTTTTAGCCAAAAAATTTGCAGGATCACCTCCAGAAATAAGGAACAGCAAGGAGTCACAAGAGCTTTCTATAAAAGGGTGGACCCACAGCAGCCATAGTGTCAGTGTGTGTTGGGACCAGGGGCGGACAGACCATTTGGAAACTCGGGCACTGCCCGAGGGCCCGGGGTCAGTAGGGGGCCCCATGAGATGCCCCTGGTACCTTTTTCATAGGCTTTTTTGAGTTTGGGCAAGGAAACAGGGGCCCCATGATCCCCTATTGCCCGGGAGCCCCATGAGTTGTCAGTCCGCACCTGGTTGGAACTGTTAGGCTCCATTCACATCTGAGTGTTCTGGAAATGCAAGCATTCTAGGAGCACATAAAAATTGCATGAAAGATGTACATAGCGCTTGCAATGCCATTAATGCACCTCAAACACAGCTAGCAAATGTGTGTTTTGTTGTATGGTAAAATACATGGCAAATGCAAGAAACACGCAGTAAAAAAAATGTGCAAAGCTCAATGCCGGAAATGGTCCTGGTGCTTCTTTTGGTGTGTTTGTTGCATGTAAAGGCAGCCCATTCAAATGAAGGCCGTGTGAATAGGACCTTAGGGAGAGATACTCTTTTTATTTTGTACTTTTCTTTTTTTAATTTTGGTATTGGTACACGTCCCCCATGGCAGTGCGCAACTTCCCATGCCTTTTTATTTGATGATAGCTTGTTTATTAGCCCTACAAATTGCCTGAATTTAATAACAAAATTCACCCCTAAAGACTTCAATGAGATTTGCTGCAAAGTTCATAAACGTCAAGCAAGATTTGAAAACTGCATCCCAAAGTAAGGCAGATTCTCTCCTCACCAGTCATCTGTCAGGAGGACTCTGATGGGGTTCAAGATGTAAGGGGTGCACTGATGGGATTCGTGTTGTAAGGGGGGCTTTGATGGGGACCCCGATATAAGGGGGTTCTTATGGGGTTGATGATGTAAGGGGGCTCTAATGGGGATCATGATGTAAGGGGGGCTCTGATGGGGTTCATGTTGTAAGGAGGGCTTTGATGGGGACCCTGATATAAGGGGGTTCTTATGGGGTTCATGATATAAGGGGCCTCTGACAGGGGTGCACTGATGGGAATCATGTAGTAAGGGGGCTTTGAAGGGGACACCGATATAAGGGGGTTCTTATGGGGTTCATGATGTAAGGGGGGATCTGATGGGGTTCATGTTGTAAGAGGGGCTTTGATGGGGACCTTGATATAGGGGGGTTCTAATGGGGTTCATGATATAAGGGGTCTTTGATAGGGATCCTTATATAAGGAGAGATTCTAACAAGGAATCTGATGTAAGCTGGGAACTCCTAAGGTGGACTCTGCTGTAAGGTGGGCTCTGATGGAGATCTTGGTGCAGAAGGGAACTCTGATAGGTACCCTGATGTAAGGGAGGACTCTGATAGGGATTGTGATGTAGGTTGGACACTCCTAATATGAACTTTGATGTAAGGAAGGCTCTGATAGAGACCTTGGTGTAAGAGGGGATTCTGGCGGGGACCCTAATGTCAGGGGGGCTCTGATGGGGATCATGATTTGAGTGGGGCTCTGTTTGGAACGCTGGTGAAGGGAGAAACAACTAAGGTGGAGAGCTCGGTGTAAGTGGGGACCATAATGTAAGGAGGAGGCAGATAAGGACCATTATGTCAGGGGGGTCTGATGGGTATCCTGATGTAAAGGGGGCTATGTTGAGACTCTAATGTAACAGAAGACTCTGATGGGGATTTTGATATAATGAAGACTCTGATGTAGACTCTGATCTAAGGGAGACTGTGTAAGGGAGTAACGTTGATGGGGACCCTGTTGTCAGGGGGGCTTTGATTGGGATCATGATGCAAGGGAGGCTCTGTATGGGACCCTGATGTAACAGAGGACTCTGATGGGGATTCTGATAAAATGGAGATAAAATGGAGACTCTGATGTAGACTCTGATCTAAGGAAGACTCTGTAAGGGAGTAACGTTGATGGGGACCATGATGTCAGGGGGGCTCTGATAGGGATCATGATGCAAGGGGGGTTCTGTATGGGACCCTTGTGACCCTTGTGTAAGGGGGAACTCCTAAGGTGATGACCTTGGTGTAAGTGGAGACTATGATGGGGACACTGATGGGGACCCTGATGTAATGGAGATCGCTAATGGGGACCCTGATGTAACAGAGGACTCTGATGGGGATTCGGATAAAATGAAAACTCTGATGTAGACTCTGATCTAAGGGAGACTTTGTAAGAGGGTAACGTTGATGGGGACCCTGTTGTCAGGGGGGCTTTGATGGGGATCATGATGCAAGGGAGGCTCTGTATAAGACCCTTGTGTAAGGGGGAACTCCTAAGATGGAGACCTTGGTGTACGTGGAGACTATGATGGGGACACTGATGGGGACCCTGATGTAATGGAGGTCGCTGATGGGGACCCTGATATCAAGGGGACTCTGATGGGGATCATGATGTCAGGGGGACTTTGATAGGGATCATGATGTAAGGGGGGCTCTGTCAGGGACCCTGATGTAACAGAGGACTCTGATGGGGATTCTGATAAAATGGAGACTCTGATCTAATGGGGACACAGATGGGGACCCTGATGTCATGGAGGTTACTGATGGGGACCCTGATATCAAGGGGGCTCTGATGGGGATCATGATGTCAGGGGAACTTTGATGGGGATCATCATGATGTAAGGGGGGGCTCTGTCAGGGACCCTGATGTAACAAAGGACTATGATGGGGATTCTGATAAAATGGAGACTCTGATGTAGACTCTGATCTAAGGGAAACTCCGTAAGAGGATAACATTGATCTGATGTCAGGGGGGCTCTGATGGGGATCATGGGTGGACTGACAACTCATGTGGCCCCCGGGCAATAGGGGATCATGGGGCCCCTGTATCCTCACCCACAATAATCCCACACCCAAAAAAGCCTATTAAAGGTACCAGGGGCATCTCATGGGGCCCCCTACTGACCCTGGGCCCTCGGGCAGTGCCCGAGCACCCGAATGGTCAGTCTGCCCCTGATTATCATGCAAGGGGGGGGGGGTTCTGTATGGGACCCTTGTGTAAGGGGGAACTCCTAAGATGGTGACCTTGGTGTAAGTGGGGACTATGATGGGGACACTGATGGGGACCCTGATAAAAGGGGGAATGCTGATGGCGACCCTGATAAAAGGGGGAATGCTGATGGGGACCCTGATAAAAGGGGCTCTGGTGGGGATCATGATATCAGGGGGGCTCTGATGGGGATCCTAATGTAACAGAGAACTCTAATGGGGATTTTGATATAATGGAGACTCTGATGTAGACCCTAATCTAATGGAGATTGCATGATATCTTTGCCTTGCCTTCTTCATACTTAGTAACACGACAATTGTTGAAATAAATTCTCTGTGTCAGTAAACACAACAAGATTTAATCAAACTATCAGATCGACATTTTGTCCTGACACAGTAAAATAAGTATTAAGAAAGAAGGAAGAAAAAGACAATTTAACTCAACACCTCAACAGACAGTAATTTTCGAAAATTGCTTTCAAAATCTTTTCTGCAGCACATTGAAATGAAGCGAAAGGATTTGACAGAGCAGAGAAAACATGTTTACCGAAGCGACGTACGAGGATTAGATGTTGCAGAAACTGATAGGTGGAAGGTGCCGCTGAGCATTGCAGGGTTTCTAGAAGAAGGTTGGTGGGGAGCAGAATGTTTTTTGAAGTGGAGGAACCAAATTTCCATGCCGAAGCTAAGCGAAATGCAAAATGATCTGACTCAGATTATCCCGGCACCAGAGGTGATTCAAGGCTTGTTTAAACAGGTAAAAGTAATTGCTGATCATGCTGATTCTAAATCCTCATTAATAAAAATAGTGAGGATTATTTTCATGTGCAGAATGAAAAGGGCAAGTGAGAAACTTACTATGTAAATGTAAAAGTTTTCATAAGTGAGAGAAGTAAGAATTTAGTAAAGTTGTTCTCTGATGTTCTCTTATCTGCAGAATTATCTTCCGGATGAGCACTGTATGTAATTAGCCGATGGCTTCCATTCACCCTGCATGGGAGGCCACCTGCCCATATTACCAACCCATGGAAGGCCACCATTACCCTGCCAATATTACCGGCCCAAGGGAGGCCACCTTTCCTCTGCATATATTAGCAATCTATGGGGGGGCACCATTCCTCTGCACATATTACCAACCCATGGGAGGCCACCTTTCCTCTGCCCATAGTACCAACCCATGGAAGGCCACCATTACCCTGCCAATATTACCGGCCCAAGGGAGGCCACCTTTCCTCTGCACATATTAGCAATCTATGGGGGGGCACCATTTCTCTGCACATATTACCAACCCATGGGAGGCCACCATTCCTCTGCCCATAGTACCAACCCATGGGAGGCCACCAGTTCTCTACCCATATTACCAATCCATGGGAGCCACCATTCCTCTGCCCATATTACCAGCCATTGAGAGGCCACCATTCCTCCGCCCATATTACCAACCCATGGGAGCCACCATTTCTCTGCCCATAATACGAATCCATTGCAGGCCACTATTCCTGTGCACATATTACCAATCAATGGGAGCCACCATTCCTCTGCCCATATTACCAGCCATTGAGAGGCCGCCATTCCTCCACCCATATTACCAACCCATGGGAGCCACCATTCCTCTGCCCATAATACCAATCTATGGTAGACCATCGTTCCTCTGCCCATATTACAAATCTATGATGGGCCACCATTCCTCCTCACATATTACCAATCAATGGGAGCCACCATTCCCGTACTCATATTACCAGCCCATGGGAGGTCATCTTTTCTCTACCCATATTACCAACCCATGGGAGCCACCATTCCTCTGCCCATAATACCAATATATGGTAGGCCACCATTCTTCTGCCCATATTACAAATCTATGATGGGCCACCATTCCTCTGCACATATTACCATCCCATGGGAGGCCACCATTCCTGTACCCATATTACCAGCCCATGGGAGGCCATCTTTTCTCTGCTCATATTACCAACCCATGATAGGCCAAAATTCCTCTGCCTATGTTACCAACCCATGGGAGGCCACCATTCCTCTGCCCATGTTACCAACCCATGGAATGCCACCATTCCTCTGCTCATATTACCAACCCATGGGAGGCCACCATGTCTCTCCCTATATTACCAGCCCATAGGAGGTCACTATTTCTGTGCCCCTATTACCAACCTATGAGAGACCACCATTCACCTGTACATATTACTAGCCCATGGGAGGCCACCATTTCTCTGCCTATATTACCAGCCCTTGGGAGGCCACCATTCCTCTGCCTATATTACCAGCTTTCATGACAGCCTGCTCTCTCAACTTGTGCATGCTATTATTAGGGGCACTCCTGCACACATTCTACTGCATGTAGTGCCCCCAACCCCCCCCCCCCCGTGGCAGGTTGCTAAGCCAGTTCCTGCACTGGGTCCTATTGAAACCCCAGTTCCATCTCTCCAGCTCTACACTTCTCGGCCTGTGGGCCACATGAGGAAACACACCTTCACTTACTTACAAGGAGCCACTTAGATTCCAGCAGTTACAAGCCCTGCCCATTGGGGTACCGTCAAACACTTGGACCTAAAAGTCATCAGAGTCACAGGTTACAAAGTACTGGGGAACCCATTTAACCTCCACCAAGTCTGTCCATCCATCTTCTCCAGGTAAGTTGTTCCTAAATTAACAGGTGGGTGTGGGGCAGTACATAGGTGTGTTTGCCAGAAGGAGAGAAACTACGGTGGGCATCACCAACTCATTGATGCTCACTATTAGTGGAAAGAGCAGGCAAAGGGAGAAGCAGTGGTAGGGAGCCAGTAGAGCTGCGGGCTCTAAAAAGTAAGGACACCCTTCTTGAATTCCCCCGCCATGTAACACAGTGCTAGGGTGCCATCAGAAAAGTACATTACTACATTAGTAACCGTATATTACTAGTAACATTTCTCATCTACTAGAAGCAGTACATATGTTTCATCCGTGTGTTCAGCAGTTTAGTTGAAAACTAAAAAACTATTTTCTTCTGAAAATCCAAAACACAAAATCCTTAGCTCACACGCCAACTTTTGTTACGTTTTTGTTTTGGCACAAGTCTGGATCAATAACGAGGAGGAACTTCAAGGGTGATGTGCTTGCCTGTTTGATGTTGTTACATTTTTTTTGTGGTGTCAAACTTCCCGTGGGCAATTTACCTCCTGCAGAGTCTTGCGATGTATGTCAAAAGCTCCGTGAAAAAGCTATAGACAGGTAACATACAGCTCAGTGTTGGGGATGTGGGAACTTTGTTTTTAAAGTTATAAACCATATTGTGCAAGTAGAACACTTTATAATTCCCTTCCTTTGTACACATCTACTATATACAGAATGAGCTCTACAACACATTTTAGTTAGTATCAAGGTCGGTATTAGAGGAGTTAATGTTTCCGACTACGAAAGATGCTGTAATATGTGCCAGTGCAAAAGATAGAATATAATAAAACATCAATTGTTATTTCAAATAGTTGAAAAATGGGGACCATCTTATTATACAATGCATGACCAAATGTATGTGGAGTTCGGGTGTTTCCAGTGATGGGCACTGTTAATGCTACCTCATATAAAGATATTGTAGAAAATTGTGCCCTTTCAACCTTGAGGTAATAGTTTTAAGTACCATTTTTATTTTCTAGTATGACTATGCCCCGTGTCCAAAGTTAGCTCTATGTGACCAGTTTGGAGTGGAGGATATCAAGTGGCCTTCACAGATCAATGACTTCAACCCTACAGAACTCCTTGTCTCCATAAAGACATGGTGTCAGGGACCGCCGCGGCTCTAGCGGCAGCTCACGCCGGGACACAGGCACCAGGTCCCGGCGGGCCGCGGCTGACAGGAGGCCGCGCATGTGCAGTAGGGACTGTGGGCACGCCTCGGGCGGCCAATGACAGCCCGGGGGCGCGTCCTTGGCGGCCAATGACAGTGCAGGGCGCGATATTTAAAGATGCCCTACACTGTCACAAATCGCCGCAAGGTCTGCTCTGTTACCTGTAGTTCCTGTACCCTGTGATTAAAGACCCAGATTGTTTGACCTTCTGCCTGCTCCAGCCCTGACCCAGATTGCCTGACTACGCTGCCTTCTCCTGTGTTTGACCCGGATTGCCCCTCACTACGCTGATCTAAGAAGGCCTGCACAGAGCCATAACCTCAAGCCTATTGAACACCTTTGCGCCATAAAAACATGGCTTGACAAGTTTGGTGGGGAGGATGTCAGGTGGCCTGTACAGAGCCCTGCCCTCAACCCTACCGAACACCTTTGTAGCATAAAGACATAGCTTGACCAGTTTGGTTTGGAGGATCTTAGAAGGCCTGTACAGAACTCTGACCTCAAGCCTACTGAACACCTTTGCTCCATAAAAACATGATTTGACCACTATGGTGGGGAGAATTTCAGGTGGCCTGTACAGAGCCTTGACTTTAACCCTACTGAACACCTTTGCTCCATAAAGACACAGTTTGACCAGGTTGGTGGCGAAGATCTGGAGTGGACTTCACAGAGCCCTGACCTCAAACCTACTGAACACCTTTACTCCAAAAAAGACATGGTTTGACCAGTTTGGTGGCGAAAATCTCGAGTGTCCATCACAGAGCCCTGACCTCAACCCTCCTGAGCACCTTTGGGATGAATTGGTACACCAATTGTGAGCCAGGTCTCCCCACCCAACATCAGTACCTGACCTCACAAACAGATACAATTTTCTATTGACACTCCAAAATCTTTTGGAAAGCCTTCACAGAGGAATGGAGGATGTGATAGAAGGGCTATTTCATATTACAGCCCATGCTTTTGGAATGGTATGTCCTTCCAATCTAGAACCTACACAAACTGGAACTTGTAGCTTGATCCAACTATGCTACAACTCCTCTACACCAGCACCGTGTGCTACAGATCTCCTGGGGCCAGCACCACCTTTGGCCACATGACACCTTACTGAACTCTACAGAACTTAAGCACGAGACCATCTGCAATCAAGCACCCGGGGAAACTCCTCTCCACACCCGACTCCTATTCCGCTTACCTTTGGAAATGCCACCTCTACTCCTCCCTTTCATATTCCTATCCTGCGTCCCCAAAATCTCTTTTCTCTGTCCCTCTGCTCCACCTAAACAACTGTACATCTCACCTTCACTGCTTCCATCTCCCTATTACTGCTTTCATCACCTCCTCCTGATACTCCACTCCCCTGCTGACCCGAACACCAGAACTGGAAGACATACGCGCTCATATACATCCCGCTCCCATGCCACCTTTCTCACCCTTCTTCTTCTCCTAACCTCTGGGGATATCTCCCCGAACCCTGGTCCCCCACTACCTCGCCCACACACTAGACATCCTCTCTCTTCCATAAGCTACCGCAACCCCCTCAATCTTATATCTGTCCCTCTGCTCCCCAAAACCACCCTCCCGTTCTCATGCGCACTCTGGAACGCCCGCTCGGTCTGCAGAAAGCTCACCTCCATCCATGACCTCTTTGTCTCCCGCTCCCTTAACCTCCTAGCGATCACTGAAACCTGGGTCCAAGCAACAGACTCTGCCTCCCCCGTAGCACTCTCCTATGGAGGTCTCATCTGGACCCACTCACCCAGACCCAGTGGTCGGAAAGGTGGTGGGGTTGGTTTGCTCCTGTTACCACTGAGCACCTTCCAAGTCCTCCCTAACCCTCCTTCTCTATCCTTCTCCTCCTTTGAGACCCACTGCATCCAGCTATTCTCTCCAATCTCTCTGAGGATTGCAGTGATCCACCAGCCTCCTGGACCCCTGTCCCGCTTTCTTGACGACTTTGCCACCTGGCTACCCTTCTTTCTCTCCTCTGAGCTACCCACTATCATTGTTGGAGACTTCAACATCCCTATCAACATCAATAACCCGGCTACATCCCAACTCTTCCACATAACCTCTTCTTTTGCACTAACTCAGTGCATACAGTCCTCCACTCACTCTGACGGGAACACTCTTGACATTGTCTTCTCTCACCTTTGCTCTCCCTGCAACCTCACAAACACCCCCTTTCCTCTCTCCGATCACAACCTCATCACCTTCTCCATCTCCTCGTCCTCAAACACCTATCCCTCCAACCGGCAAACAATTACCAGCAGAAACCTCCAGAACTGGAACTCTGCTCCTTTCCACTCTGCAACTGACCAACTCTACAACACCATCCATCTCCTGTCCTGCCCTGACCTGACCACTACTGTCTACAACAACTCGCTTGCAGCCACTCTAGACTTGCTCGCACCCCCAACAACACGAAGCATTAGGCCCCGACTGCTAAAACCCTAGCAGATTGACCACACCAGAAACCTCAAACAGCATAGTCGTGCGCTGGAGCGATTATGGCGTAAAACCAAATCCCAACAAGCCTTCACCCTCTACAAATCTGCCTTCTTAACCTACACTTCCTCCCTTCACGCTGCCAAACAGGCCTACTTTATTACCCTCATCAATACCTTCTTCTCTAATCCTCGCCGGCTGTTCTCCACTTTTAACTCCCTACTTTCTCCGCCTCCACCTCCGCCTAGTACCTCACTTACCGCCCACGAGATTGCCAACCACTTCAAAAACAAGATTGACGGAATTCGTAGGGACTTCGCCACTGCTCAGACACCCATCCCACTTAGCACTCCTCACACAATAACCCCCTCAACACTTTGCTCCCTTGACCTCACTGCCACCAAAGAGGTCACTAAGAATTTCTCTGAAGCCCGCCTCATTACCTGCCCCCTGGACCCTGTCCCCTCACAACTCCTGCGGTCCCCCTCCTCTTCCATCCTATGCTTCCTCACTCACATCTTCAATCTTTCCCTCTCCACCGGTACCTTCCTCTTACTTGTAAAGCACGCACACATCACCCCCATACTTAAGAAACCCTCCCTGGACCCCTCCAACCTGAACAACCTAAAACCCATCTCCCTGCTGCCATTTACCTCTAAACTCCTAGAACGCTTAGTCTACAATCGCCTGAGCTCCCATCTCACCGACAACAACCTTCTCAACCCTTTACAGTCCAGCTTCCGCCCCCTACACTCCACCGAAACTGCCCTACTCAAACTCACCAATGACCTACTAACCGTCAAAACCAATGGCCACTATACTATACTCTACTACTTGACCTCTCTGCGGCTTTTGACATGGTTGACCACCCCCTCCTCCTCAAAAACCTGCACCCTCTTGGCCTCAGAGACTCCGCTCTCTCCTGGTTCTCCTCCTATCTATCGCAGCGCTCCTTCAGTGTTACCTATAATGCTGCCACCTCCCCTTCACTCCCTCTCTCTGTCGGGTCCCTCAAGGCTTTGTCCTCGGACCCCTCCTATTCTCCATCAACACCTCCTCCCTTGGCCAATTGATAAACTCCCACGGCTTCAACTACCATCTCTATGCCGACGACATACAAATCTATCTCTCTACCCCTCACCTTACCCCCTCAGTCTCAGATCGGATCACCAGCCTACTAAGCGACATATCGGACTGGATGTCACTCCACTTCCTCAAACTCAACCTTTCCAAAACTGAGCTTCTAGTATTCCTCCCAGCCCGTGCTCCCCCCCCGACTTCTCCATCAAGATCAACAACACTACCATCAGTCCCACCCCTCACGCCAGGGTACTAGGTGTAATCCTAGACTCCAATCTGTCCTTTCAGCCCCAGGTCCAATCGCTGACAAATTCATGTAGACTTCACCTCCGCAACATCTCCAAGATACGCCCGTTCCTAACATCGGAAACCACTAATCAACTCATTCACTCCCTTGTTATATCACGCCTTGACTACTGTAACTCCCTCCTCACTGGCCTACCTCATCGCAGGCTATCCCCACTCCAGTCCATCATGAATGCTGCTGCCAGACTCATTTACCTTACTAACCGCTCCGTATCCGCCACCCCTCTCTGCCAATCCCTCCACTGGCCTCCACTCAGTGTCCTCCACCCCTCTCTGCCAATCCCTCCACTGGCCTCCACTCAGTGTCCTCCACCCCTCTCTGCCAATCCCTCCACTGGCTTCCAATTGCCCAGCGGATAAAATTCAAAACACTAACACTGACGTACAAAGCCGTTCATAACACTGCCCCTAATTACATCACCGACCTTGTCTCTAAATACCACCCAAACCGTACTCTCTGCTCCTCACAAGACCTCCTTCTCTCTAGCTCCCTTGTCTCCTCCTCCCATGCTCGTCTCCAGGATTTCTCACGGGCTTCACCCATCCTCTGGAATCCTCAAGCTATCAGGCTATCGCCTACTCTGCTCACTTTTAGGCGCACTTTGAAAACTCATCTCTTCAGGGAAGCCTACCCTGACCCTGGCTAACTACTGGAATCCCCTACTCCCCCAACCACTCCATCCCCCACAGCTAATTACCTCTTGTACCACTATCCCCTCCCTCCTAGATTGTAAGCTCCAAGGATCAGGCCCTCAAATCCCTCTTGTATTGAACTGTATTGTTACTGTACTGTCTCCCTCCATAATGTAAAGTGCTGAGCAAACTGTTGGCGCTATATAAGTCCTGTATAATAATATTAATAACAAGTTCATATTGTTGTGATGGTGAAGTGTCAACAAACTTTTGCCCTCATAGTGTATAATAATACTTAATTCATGTATCAATGAGTATAACTTCTGACTTATCATCACCAACTATGTGTCAAAATGTTTCAAATACTGCACATGCTGTATTAGCACTCACCATAAATGGCCATCTTCACATATTATTATATTATTATTATTATTATTATTATACAGTATTTATAAAGCGCCAATAGTTCGCTCAGCGCTGTACATTACAAAGGGGGACAGAACATGTGACAGAACAATAACAATACAATGCAAAACATGAGGGGATCGAGGGTCCTGCTCCTTGGAGCTTACAATCTAGAAGGGAGGGGATGGTGGCACAGGAGGAGATAGCTGTGGGGGATGGAGTGGTAGGAGGAGTGGAGGAGGTCGGCAGGTTAGCAGGGGGTGGGGTAGGCTTCCCTGAAGAGATGGGTTTTCAGGGTGCGCCGAAAGGAGAGGAGAGTAGGTGATAATCTGATGGGTTGGGGCAGGGAGTTCCAGAGGATGGGTGACACCCTGGAGAAGTCCTGGAGGCGGGCATGGGAGGAGGAGACCAGGGAACTAGAGAGAAGGAGGTCTTGTGAGGAGCGGAGTGTGCGTGCTGGGCGGTATTTGGATATTACAAAACAATCATCCATTTTCTATACCCGAATCAGCTGTCACTGTGTATCGAGTTGATTTGTTGCTACAACACTGGCCTTTTTTTTTTTTTTAAATAAATGAGTTTATCGTGGTATGTGTTTTGTTTATTTTTTGGGAATGAGTAACCAGATGATATCATGGGACTCCCACCCCCACATGCACCAGGCCAAAGATGTGGGAAAGAAGCCCATGTCCCCATCAACATGAGAAGGTACTATACTTTTCTATGGTTGAACTGGATGGACTTTTGTCTTTTTTCAGCCAGACTAACTATGTAACTATGTGGAGGGCATGTGGCCTGGTAAGTTAAGGAGGAATAAACACTTGCTCCACCTTCTCGTTCCTGGCTTACTAGGCTACATGCTGGGATGGATTGGAGGGTATGTTTTTTCTTTCTTCATGGGGTTTCTCCTTAAAATCCATAGCAGACACTCAGGGATAAGGGTCTGGTACAAATGTTGCCGTTTCACAGAAAAAAGTGGGGAAGAAACAACAATCCAGAACAGAAATGTCATTTGTTTTCCAAAATGTGCTGCTGTACATACTACAGGCATCACACAAACATGTCGTTTAACCGCATGCCGCCCAGCCACTGTAGATATACGGCGGCAGGGCGGCACTCACAGGCAAAACCACGTTTTAAGACGTGTGTTTTGTAAACAAATAGGGGGCGTGCGCGAAGCGCGCCGCCGCACTATTTGTCCCGCGGTTCTCTGCCACAGATGTGAGTCGCGGGGTCACAGCCGCTCTTTAGCGGCTATGTCCCGGCGATCGGCGGCAAACAGTGACAGAGAGCACAGCTGCAGTAGCTGTGCTGTCTGTCACTTCCTTCTCAGCTCGAGGATGAGCTGATCGAGAAAGAACAGTTTCTCTTTCTCGATCAGTCTTGTCCCGCCCAGTACACACCCCACCCCCTAGTAAAACACTCCCCCTCACTCCTATAACCCTTCCCTGCAAAATAAAGTTAACCCCTTCCTCCCCAGTGCCATTAGTACAAGGTCAGTTTTTTTTTTTTGCACTGATCACTGTATTAGTGTTTTTGGGGATGTCAGTGACCCCAAGTCAGTACCCACCAATGTCAAAATGTCCGCCACAGTCCCGCAGTCCCGCCATAATTCGCTGATCGCCGCCATTATTAGTATAAAAAAACCCCTAAAAATCCCAGTATCTTTCCCGCCATTTGTAAACGCTATAACTTTCACGTAAACCAATTAATTTACACGTATTGGGTTTTTTTTTAGCAAAGACATGTCGCAGAATGCATTTTGGCAGAAATTTATGACTAAATTTGATTTTTGCATTTTTTTTTAACTGGACATGTTTTATAGCAAAAAGTCCAAAATATTGTTTTTTTTTCCTCAAAATTGTCAGCCTTTTTTTTTATAGCGCAAAAAATAAAAACCGCACAGGCGATCAAATACCACCGAAAGAAAGCTCAATTTGTGGGAAAAAAAAGGATGTAAATTTCATTTATGTACCGTATTGCATGACCGCGCAATTGTCCGTTAAACTAGCGCAGCGCTGTATAGCAGAAAAATGGTGTAAATTGCAGTATCTCTCCCATAGTTTGTAGACGCTATAACTTCACACAAAGCAATCAATATACACTTATTGGGATTTTTTTTCCCAAAAACATGGAGCAGAATACATTTTGGCCTAAATTTATAACCAACTTTGAGTTTACTATATATTTTTTATAGCTGAAAATAAAAAAATATTGTTTTTCTTCAAAATTTTTGGCCTTTTTTTGTTTATAGCGTGAAAAATAAAAAGCGCACAGGTGGTCAAACTACACCGAAAGAAAGCTCTATTTGTGTGAAAAAAGGACGTAAATTTAGTTTGGGTGCAGCATTGCATGACCGCGCAATTATCAGTTGAATTAGTGCAGCGCCGAGTAGCAAAAAGAGGCCTGGTCATTAAGGGGGGTAAATCCTCTGGAGCTCAAGTGGTTAAGAGTTTTGTTTTGGGGGGGCAGGCAGTTTCTTATAGCAAAAAAGAAAGCTGGGAGGGAAATGTCATTTATTGTCCAGCAACCTCAATGGCAGCAACTTCAATGGGTTTTTTTGTAAGCTCACTTTGCTGTAGTACATCTTTACACCCTTAGATATTTTTGCTGAACGTGTCAGAAAATATAACCCAATTAAATGTTGCCGTCACTATTGCAGAGCTCAGGAGTAATCAAGAGCTAAGAGGAGAAGAAGAGATGGCTGCAATTACTGCTGGTGCTTACCTGAAGAACGGTACTAACCTAGAGAACCGATGATCGGGAAGATGTAACACAAGCTTTTACAGACCTTTGAAAATGCAGTTCCAACATTTCCGGTGAACTCTGAATCTGACGGGTATCTGTTTTTAATTGGAAGCACAACTGTTGGAACATTATTACAGATTTTTGACTACCCAAGAGTGGTTGGATGAGTCGCAGCTGGACATCAATACATATTATTTGTGAACTGATTAATACAAAATGAAACATTTTTTAGAGCTTGTCTAGAGAAATATAAAATACAGTTTATACTCACACAATGAAAGTATGGGGGTGCAAAATGTATTGAAGCCTCTGGATGGGACTGGGTGACTATCACGTACCTGGTATGGAGGCCAATGGAGAGAGGGCTTCCCTTGCGGCTAAGTTCTGGAATCCCCTGAGAGTGGGACAGCGGGAGTCAGGCCCAAAGTTGCACAGGTCACCTGTAGGAGTGCTGGTTGGTGGTCCACTCAGAAGCACAGCTGGTGCACGGAGATAGATCTGCAGACAGGAGGCGCCTGTGCGTGGTATGCAAGCCCTTCCGGGATTTAGGTGTTTACTGGGTGGTCGGTTCAAGACAAGGTCAGGTACCAGGTGGGAATCAGAGCAGACGTAGTCAGATGGGATAGCCGAGGTCATACACAGAGGAGCAAGAGAGAGAGAGAGAGAGAGTATCCAGGCTGAGGTCAGATCAGGGGTAAGGAAGAGTAGACAGGTCCAGGAGCAAGCCGAGTCAGTAACAGGAAATCACGGGTCAAAGTCCCAGGAAACAGGAACCAGGAACAGGGCACAGGGAGCTAGATATCATCCAACAACTTGAGGAAGTGATGAACCTCCTTATAAAGGCCGTCTGGCACCAAACTGAGGCTGATGTGTCCTTCTGCGGCCATGCGGAGTACTGGCAGAAATGCCAGATCTTTCAGAACTTCTGCCGTGGACAGGACCCTGACGGTGACCCTCTGTTGGGTGGGGGAGGCAAGATTATGGGACTCTGTAGCGAAATTGTAGGGGATGAGGTTTCTGGAGGGGGCTTGAGGGCATTGTTAGACACTGTTAGAGGCACTTTGGAGAAATGGAGGCTCTTCAGCAGCCTGGGTGGCTCTGTGGAATGGGATGTTGGAGGGTATTCTACAGGCTGATGGTTCTCAGGGGGCTGGGGGGGCCAGTATGATAAGTTAGAAGCACCATAGCAGCTTGGAGGCACTCTAGATGTTTAAGGGATTTACAGCTGGCTGGAGACCCGGGAAAATGTTGAGTAACACTGGTGTGGAGGATTATACAGGGAGAATGTTAAAGTCTAAATATTCTACAGTAAAAGTGGAAACATATTTCAGTTTCATTTTCTGATACAGTGTTCAAGTGTTTCTCTAACTAGTCTTTTGACTTACGCTCACCCTTTGGATGGGGGTCTTCCTTCAAAAGTATATGTAAAGCCAAAACCTTTCATTTTATTTTTGGGTGGGGTAAGATTTTGGATGAAAGGGTTAAGACCTCCTATTAAGAATAAGAAAAAGTCAGCACACCAGGTGTAGATCCAGGCGGAAGCAGGAGTGTATTTACCACAAGGCATTTGCCTAGGGCGGCATTTTGTCAGGGGGGCAGCACCCCCCAGGAAGAAGGGACACATGCGGCATGGGGACCAAGTGGGATCCAAAAGAGGCTGCGGACTGGTTATTGGTGTATTCAGAGTCCGACTCTTGTTCCCGGAGATGTCCGTAGCTGTGAAGGTGAGTGTCTTCCTCTCTGTTGCTGGGGGAGGGGGTGGGTGAGTGTTAGTGGAAGGCTTTCTCGGGTGGGGGCAGGGGTGTTGTTGGTCAGTTTCAGGCTCCCTCTGCCGGGGGGGAGGGGCTTCTGATTTTTGTGTTGCCTAGAGCAGCACAAAACCTAAATATACCACTGGGTGGAAGGTTTACTGAAGACTCATATCAGCAGAAAGGTACACCTAGCTCTTCTGATACGGGACTTGGGTGAACCTTCCATCTAGATCTACAACTATTGTGTTGGTTTTTTTCATATCATTGGACTTTTATGGCAACTAACCCCATTAAAGCAAAGGATCTGTCACCAACACACCAGGAAACGCCAGTCACGTAATGGGATCATGAATAAAAGTGTTGGACCCCTTTGATGGAGTTCCCTGGTGACATATCCTTTGCTTTGAGTCATTCTGGTTCCAGATGGTGGTCTCTTCAGCACCCACTTACTCTACAGCTATTTACAGGAATGTGGGCACCGGGAATATTGTTCTGGACATCCCCATTAAAAGGCTGTTCAGATGTTAGCATGGTCGGGTTTGATGTCCTACAGCATTTTTATTGCTGTCTTTGTCCCTGTTGGAGACTCAACTTCACTATCATCCCTGTCGACCATTGTCTCAGATAGTATTCAGAAATTCAATGTGTTTAAGGCTACGTTTAGACATGCAGTTGGGGGAGGCATTACAAACGCATGGTTGAGTGCAGTTTTAGTACCACCTAACAACTCATCTTAAGATTTAATGGCAGAGAATTGGGATATTCATGATGCTTCACAACTGCACCCAAAACTATCCAACATATCGTGATCAATGGGTGGCAAACCTGCCAAACATGCTTGCAGCATCAGGACTGAGGGCTCTTGAAAGGAGTACCAAGGCAGGGGGCTATGATGTTTTCAGGAACCTGCATGGAAGAAAAGTATATTTTAAAAAGATTCTTCCCAAATATATTGACATATATTTGAAATGTTACAATTTTGGCCATTTTCAATATTTAAAAAAAAAAAAAAATATATATATATATATATATATATATATACACATATACACATACATACATATTTTTTTTTTTTAATATTGAAAATAGCCAAAATTGTAACAATTGTAATCTATATATACACACAAATTTACAGTGGGGATGGAAAGTTTGGGCACCCCAGCTAAAAATTTGTATTAATGTGCATAAAGAAGCCAAGGAAAGATGGAAAAATCTCCAAAAGGCATCAAATTACAGATTAGACATTCTTATAATATGTCAACAAAAGTTAGATTTTATTTCCATCATTTACACTTTCAAAATAACAGAAAACAAAAAAATGGCGTCTGCAAAAGTTTGGGCACCCTGCAGAATTTATAGCATGCACTGCCCCCTTTGCAAAGCTGAGACCTGCCAGTGTCATGGATTGTTCTCAATCATCGTCTGGGAAGACCAGGTGATGTCAATCTCAAAGGTTTTAAATGCCCAGACTCATCTGACCTTGCCCCAACAATCAGCACCATGGGTTCTTCTAAGCAGTTGTCTAGAAAACTGAAACTGAAAATAGTTGACGCTCACAAAGCTGGAGAAGGCTATAAGAAGATAGCAAAGCGTTTTCAGATGTCAATATCCTCTGTTCGGAATGTAATTAAGAAATGGCAGTCATCAGGAACAGTGGAAGTTAAAGCAAGATCTGGAAGACCAAGAAAAATATCAGACAGAACAGCTCGCAGGATTGTGAAAAAAACAATTCAAAACCCACGTTTGACTGCACGATCCCTCCAGAAAGATCTGGCAGACACTGGAGTTGTGGTCACTATTCCACTATAAAGAGATACTTGTACAAATATGGTCTTCATGGAAGAGTCATCAGAAGAAAACCTCTTCTACGTCCTCACCACAAAAATCATCATTTGAACTTTGCAAATGAACATATAGACAAGCCTGATGCATTTTGGAAACAAGTTCTGAGGACCGATGAGGTTAAAATTGAACTTTTTGGCCGGAATGAGCAAAGGTACGTTTGGAGAAGAAGGGGCACAGAATTTAATGAAAAGAACCTCTGTCCAACTGTGAAGCATGGGGTTGGATCAATCATGCTTTGGGGTTGTGTTGCAGCCAGTGGAACAGGGAACATCTCACGAGTAGAAGGAAAAATGGATTCAATAAAATTTCAGCAAATTTTGGATGGTAACGTGATGCCATCTGTGAAAAAGCTGAAGTTAAAAAGAGGATGGCTTCTACAAATGGATAATGATCCTAAACACACCTCGAAATCCACGGGGGATTACATCAAGAGGCGTAAACTGAAGGTTTTGCCATGGCCTTCACAATCTCCTGACCTCAACATCATTGAAAATCTATGGATAGACCTTAAAAGAGCCGTGCGTGACAGACAGCCCAGAAATCTCAAAGAACTGGAAGACTTTTGTAAGGAAGAATGGGCAAAGATACCTCAAACAAGAATTGAAAGACTCTTGGCTGGCTACAAAAAGCGTTTACAAGCTGTGATACTTGCCAAAGGGGGCAGTACAAGATATTAACTCTGCAGGGTGCCCAAACTTTTGCAGACGCCATGTTTTTGTTTTCTGTTATTTTGAAAGTGTAAATGATGGAAATAAAATCTAACTTTTGTTGACATATTATAAGAATGTCTAATCTGTAATTTGATGCCTTTTGGAGATTTTTCCATCTTTCCTTGGCTTCTTTATGCACATTAATACAAATTTTCAGCTGGGGTGCCCAAACTTTCGATCCCCACTGTATATACATACACACATATATATATATATATATATATATATATGCTGCTTGCTGAAAAGTGTTGTAATACAAAATATATGAAAATGTATTATTTAAAATGCATTTCAAATATACTTTATGTCTTTACAAATACATGTAATCTACATTTCTGGAATGCATTTACAAATATATGTAAAAATATATGTTAAAATTACTTTTTTATGTTAAAAAATCTGAAGGATATATTTAAAAAATATATATTTTTAAAAACATATTTCATATATTTTGTACTATATATAAAACACATTTCAATATGCAGTATATATATATATATATATATATTTTTTTTATTTTTTTTTAAATATATAATTCAGATTTTAACATATAAAAAAGCCATTTTAACATAAGATTTTTTTAACATATAAAAAAGTCATTTTTACATATATTTGTACATTCCAAAAATGGAGATTTGTATTTTTAAAGACATACAGTATATTTGAAATGTATTTTAAAAAATATTTTTCACATATTTTGTATTAAAACACATTTCAGCCTGCAGTGTGTATATATACAGTATATATATATATATATATATATATATATATATTTATATATATGTATATATATATATATTTTATATATATTTTGAAATATATTGTGAAATATATTGAATATGGCCAAAATTGTAGCATTTCAAATATATGTCAATATATTTGGGAAAACCATTTTTAAAATATATTTCAAATATATTTTTTCTTCCATATGGGAAGCTATGTACAGCACCCTGTTGGCCCCTCCCCATCCACGATCTGCCGGCATTACGGAGAGAAGCACAGAGACCAATTGATGACATTACTGGGTCTATAATAAGGTAAGCAATGAAAATGGAAAGGTTTTATTTAACAATTTCCTTAGCATGTTGATGAGAGGGGAGGGAGGAACCAGGTTATTAAAAAACTAAGGAAGCCAATGAGTCTTCATAGAATATATCAAGGAGGTAACTCAGGTTGATGGGAGCTAGAAAGAGATTATAACTCAGATGAGACAATTCACAGCGAAAAGGCCAATATTAGCAGATTAAAATTTCACAATTAAATGTATAGGCTGTTAAAAAAAGGTCCTTTCCTAATATTTAAAAAAAACATGACTTCATCCCATCCCCAACGTTCCTTTGTTTGTTGTACAGCCCCGGTGGTTTTCCTCCCATCCCTCATGAATTATAGAGCCTTGCTCTCTGCATATACACGGCGGAGTTCCGAGTCAGCAAATCTCGAGCCGCTTCATTCCAACTCCTGATCCACTTTATTGCTCAATCTCAATATTCGGCAATTTATGAGACATCTCACTGTGAAGCAAATTCCTTCTCAGGTTATTAAAAACTAAGGAAGCCAATGAGTCTTCATAGAATATATCAAGGAGGTAACTCAGGTTGATGGGAGCTAGAAAGAGATTATAACTCAGATGAGACAATTCACAGCGAAAGGAGTTTCCAAAACTTGGCAAAAGAAACTTTTGATAAAAAAAAAATGTTTTTTTATTTCATGAGATGCAGAGGAAAGGGTGGTCACGGGGCTGTTCTCTCTGAAAGCCCAACGCCGGGCTCCGTACATATTATGGTGAGCCCGTCAGGCTGGAAACAATTCCAGAAGAAACATCCTGGCAATAAGTAAGGAAGGATATTCAGCTTTCTGGTGGTCCGTCTCCAACCTCCCCTCATTTCCTGCAGTACGGCCTTCTTATAGGATATCAAATCCAGGAACAAAAATGTAATATAATGCAGCTTACCAGCCCTTATATGTGACGGCTGCCTTAGTTTTCTTTTTTATTTATTTTTTAGGCTATACTCATCTTCTACAAGTACAGAAAAATACCTGTCGATCCCACCAGCATTCCAGTGTCCTGTGCACCGAACAGAAACTCAGACATTGCTATCAGCTTTCACAGCTTTCCTCAGTGAACTACAAAACTCCCCCCCCCTCCATTTCTATGCAATAGAGATGAGCTGGGCCGCTATTAGAAATCATGGGACCTGTACAGCCTGTGTGATAGGGCCCCCCTGTACCCCGTTATTGGCAGTCTTGCCCTCTACCACCACATACACTATATCCCCTGCACTCCCTTCTACCCTGCACTCCTGCACTCTGCACCCCTTGCATCCCCTCTTACAACTTACGTTGAACCCCCCGTATCCTATACTACCCCAACACTCTACATACCCTGCATCCTTAGCTACCAGCACCCTGTACTATCTACAATGCCCACTATGCTCATTACACCTCACAATGTACCCCTAAACCCCCACCACCATCCCAACTACCTTGCACTTTGCACCCCCTACATCCCTCATTACACCGCACTCTCATCTCCTGCATCCCCTATTGCTTTACTGTATGCACCTCCTTGTATCCCCCATTACCACACATTCTGCGCACCATTCCTCCACACCCTGTACCCCCATATATACCGCAATACTCCTTATTCTGCACCCCTTGTGTCCTCCATTCCTCCACACCCTGTACCCCCATATATACCGCAATACTCCTTATTCTGCACCCCTTGCATCTTCCATTCCTCCACACTCTGTACCCCCATATATACCGCAATACTCCTTATTCTGCACCCCTTGCATCCTCCATTCCTGCACACTCTGTACCCCCATATATACCGCAATACTCCTTATTCTGCACCCCTTGCGTCCTCCATTCCTCCACACTCTGTACCCCCATATATACCGCAATACTATTTATTCTGCACCCCTTGCATCCTCCGTTACTCCACAATCTGTACCCCCATATATACCGCAATACTATTTATTCTGCACCCCTTGCATCCTCCGTTACTCCACAATCTGTACCCCCATATATACCGCAATACTCCTTATTCTGCACCCCTTGCATCCTCCGTTACTCCACAATCTGTACCCCCATATATACCGCAATACTCCTTATTCTGTACCCCTTGCATCCTCCATTCCTGCACACTTTGTACCCCCATATATACCGCAATACTATTTATTCTGCACCCCTTGCATCCTCCGTTACTCCACACTCTGTACCCCCATATATACCGCAATACTCCTTATTCTGCACCCCTTGCATCCTCCATTCCTGCACACTCTGTACCCCCATATATACCGCAATACTCCTTATTCTGCACCCCTTGCATCCTCCATTCCTTCACACTCTGTACCCCCATATATACCGCAATACTCCTTATTCTGCACCCCTTGCATCCTCCAATCCTGCACACCCTGTACCCCCATATATACCGCAATACTCCTTATTCTGCACCCCTTGCGTCCTCCATTCCTCCACACCCTGTACCCCCATATATACCGCAATACTCCTTATTCTGCACCCCTTGCGTCCTCCATTCCTCCACACCCTGTACCCCCATATATACCGCAATACTCCTTATTCTGCACCCCTTGCATCCTCCGTTACTCCACAATCTGTACCCCCATATATACCGCAATACTCCTTATTCTGTACCCCTTGCATCCTCCATTCCTGCACACTCTGTACCCCCATATATACTGCAATACTCCTTATTCTGCACCCCTTGCATCCTCCAATCCTGCACACCCTGTACCCCCATATATACCGCAATACTCCTTATTCTGCAGCCCTTGCATCCTCCGTTACTCCACAATCTGTACCCCCATATATACCGCAATACTCCTTATTCTGCACCCCTTGCGTCCTCCGTTACTCCACAATCTGTACCCCCATATATACCGCAATACTCCTTATTCTGCACCCCTTGCGTCCTCCATTCCTCCACACCCTGTACCCCCATATATACCGCAATGCTCCTTATTCTGTACCCCTTGCGTCCTCCATTCCTGCACACTCTGTACCCCCATATATACTGCAATACTCCTCATTCTGCACCCCTTGCATCTTCCATTACTCAACAATCTGCACCCTCTGCATCCCCAATTACCCCACATTCTGCATTTCTCACATTCCCTATTACCTCACAATTTGCCCCTTCCTGCACCTCCTTCCAGCCTCCATTATGCCACATTCTGAACCCCTATATTTCCCACAATACTTCTTATTCTGCACCCCCTTGCATCCCCCATTACTCCACAATCAACCCTCAACCATTATATCACATTTTGAACTCCCTACATTCCATTTACCTCACACTCTGCCCATTCAGCATCCCCCATTACTCCACACTATGCACCCCCTTATTCCTCCATTGCCCCACAATCTGCATCTCCTTGCATCCCCTTTTATTCCACATTCTACACTCCCATTACTACACGTTTTGCACCCCCATATATCCCTCAATACCATTACTACATATTTTGCACCCCCATATATCCCTCAATACCATTACTACACATTCTGCACCCCCATATAT